>NC_057811.1:39915301-40069185 GCF_018294505.1 Triticum aestivum | reverse complement strand
GGGGCAGCACCGGGCGGCGTCGGCGAGGTGGCGGCGTGGTCAGCGCGGCGGGGTGGCCTAGCGAGCGGCGACGAGGCGCCTGCGCCCGATCCAGAACGAGGGGAGGCAGATGGGGAGTGGGGGCGAGCGACGTGGGAGTGGGAGGGAGTGGGTGGACCGATCTAGGTCACCGGGGGAGTGGGGTGGGTTGTAGGCGCGGTTGGGCCGGGGGAGGGAGTTGGGTCGGCCTGGCTGGGCCATGGCCCAGTTGGGCCGAGCGGGAGTTCTTTCTATTTTTTTGTTTTTGTTTTTGTTTTTTTAATTATTCCTTTTCTGTTATATTTTGTTCCTCCTATTATTTTAGTTTTACAAAATGCCAAATGAGCACCTAAATTAGTATTACTAATTAGTCCACTTCCACAATTAACTTGGCACCTAAAATAAAATACTTTGTAAGTTTTTTTAGTATTTAAAGTATTTAAATAATAGTTTTGCTACTGTTTTATTACCATTTGAATATTTGAACATTTTATAAAAGTGTGGTTCTCCACCATAATTACCTGCGCATTATTTGACACAACCCGAACATTTTAGTTTTAAAGTTTGAAAACTTTTGTTGTTTGCCTTTTATTAAATTTTGAATTTGAATTGGTTTTTGAACTAACGCGTGATTATCAACACTAACAGAGGTGACGTGGCATCATCAGCGTAGGTTTACTGTAGCATAATTATCCGGGCGTCACAGTGGTGCGCTGATTGCAACCTCTATGTGAGTAAATTCACTCAGATCTGCTCCCAACTCATTTGTTTGGACAGTACCAGGACCATAGTAAAATCTCAACTTCACTATATCGGACATCTCGACTCACCTATTTTTTTTTCAACATAGAAATACAAGTATTAGACATGTCTATATATATATTACCAGGACCATAGTAAATAATATAATAAATAGGCCCATGTTTACTAATAATAAATAGGCCTCAAATAATAATAATAATATAACCGACAAATATGATAATTCAGTTTATTTGAATTATATGGCCATGTTGATGTATTTTTATTTTAATCTATGTTAAAATAATTTAGAAAAAGGCATGCGTCTTATTTCTACGATCATGTAAAATTCTTCCTTGCAAGAAGTTTTTTTGTTAAACTACAGCGTGGCCGTTTAAAAAAACAGTGTGGCATTGCTTGTTATGGGTTAAACTTTAGAAAATACGCATAATAAAGGTTAGCGGGTAATCCGCTTCATATTGGCATCGGGTACGGACTGAAACGGTTTTTAACATGTAGTTCTACTTTTTCTATTTTTTGTTTGCTTATTAAATTTTCATCAAACTGACATGCTATGCACATGCTGACCCCAATTCTTCAAAAAAAACTTGTCTCTTCTTTTCAACTTTTTATTCATGTTTCCAACTTCTTATCCCGCACCTGTGTACGTGTCAAGTATTAAGCAACAACTTATTATCCCACTAACAACTAATACAATTCACACACCTACAACTATATTACGAATATTTGCCGTAGCAACTATAAATATTTACGTATACTACCGGGGCAAATAATAATAATCGCACACAAATTTATTTTCACATCGAACGAAGCGTGCGTGCGAACGAATAATATTTATGTATACTACCGGGGCAAATAACAATATTTCCGTATACTACCGGGCCAAAAAACAATAATCGCACACAAATATTTACGTATACTACCGCGGCAAATAACAATATTTACGTATACTCCCGGAGCACCTACGAAAAATAAAATGTGGGCTGAAATATACCCTTGAAGCGTGCGTGCGAACGAAGAACGAAGAACGAAGAACCACGAACGAAGAACGACGAACGACGAACGACCTCCACCTCCACCACCTCCACCACCACCACCACCTCACCACCCCAACTGCCCCAACGACGAACACTGCCCCAACTTCACCACCACCACCTCCACCAAAATGCTCACCACGACCACCACGAGCTACCCCGTCAGTAGATCGACACCTCTTTTGGCTGCCCTAAATGAGTTGAACCCATTCACGGTGCCAAAATCGCGAAAATGTAGCTCATTTAGGTGTACAAATGTGTGCCATTTTTCTGTAGAGAGAGGAGGAGGAAGAACACAGCAGAATGAGCCACGGGAGAAGAATAATGGAGGAAGGAGAGGATATGGGCGGGCAGGGGAGAAGAAATAATGCAGGAAAGAGAGGATAAGGGCGGGCTGGCCAGCGCGCGTCAGGTCGGCAGCACCCTGTCGGCCACCAGGTGGCCGATCGGCGGGCGGCAGGCCGACAGGGGCGCACCACGCCGACAGGCCACTGCCTCCCCCCTCGCGACGTGGCACGACCAACCACAGGCCGCCGCGTGGCTGCCCGGCCTGCAGTCGGCCTCCTGATAGCCGATCGGCCTGCTGTGGGCCAACTGGGCTCAGTCGGCCTGCAGTGGGCCGACGGTGTATTATTCTTGTAAATTCTTTTTTCTGCGTATTATTTCTGTAATTTAAAAAAAATTGTATTATTTAAAAAAATTTAGCTATCGGCACACCATGCCAGAGCCGGCCTAACCTTGTCGATGACAGCTAGGACGTCTTCGTGCACATGCCCCTAAAAACCAGGACCTTAGAGTTGCAGTCGTCATTGTTAAACTCTTGAATCGATACGAAGAACCTGAAACAAAATCTCTTGATACCCTAACCTCGCCACCCCTAAGGAACCAACGAGAATCTAGTCGGAGCTCCGTCTACTCCACGCCGACTGAAGAACTTGACAAGGATCGGAGCTTGGAAGACCAACTCAAAAATGAAATCGTCGCCATTCGCCAGAGTGTTGCCCGTGTAATGACTAAATCTAACCTATCTACTAGACGGAGCACATACACCAAGATTTCCCCTCCCCTCCATTAGCCACCAGAGCAACATGCAAAAGGGGGGTGAATCCATGCGCTCGCCGGCAGAATCAAGGGAAGAAAGATTTTTTCCTACTTGATTTGCGAGAGGAGAACTAAAAACTAATAAGCTCACGGAAATGATTGAGTTACAAGCAATGTGTAGTATAGATTTTCCGAAACTCTTGAAAATTTTAAACACAGTCTACTTGCGTCAAATATTCATATTTTAGAACAGATTTATATTTTATAAAAAAACTAAAACCTCATTTAGATCATATATCATAACCCATGCAACTATATTTTAAAACAAGTTAATATTTTATAAAAAAAATATGAAACCTCATTTTGACCATATATCATAACTCCATGTCAAATATTCATATTTCAGAACAAGTTTATATTTTATATAAAAAAAATCTAAAACCTCATTTAGACCATATATCATAACCTCATGACATTTTTTTTCATATTTTAGACCAATTTTATATTTTATGAAATCCAAAACCACGTCTGGAGCATATATCACTAACCGGCCCATCAGCGATATCTATGACACTATGTATCATTATTTCCCGTATATGGTTGTTTTGGTTCACAAGAAGCCCACGACAACCTTGTCATCACTAACCCCAAAAAATACCACACTGGCTCTAGCCGCACAACCCTCCATATCCTCTTAGTTGACCCATCATATTCGCATCCAATATTCGCTACTCTCACTCGGCAGCGCTGCTCTACTTAACGCCCCGTTCATCTAGCCTTCATGGACCGTCTGTTCATAATGTGTGTTTTCCCCCTCCCCACTCTTTTTATTGGCTACGTCGATTATAATTTATCTTATAATTTTTTCTTATTCATGTGCATTCCAGTAAGAATTGTATTATGCATGTGAACTGCTCCTTAATAACAATAGTTAGTCGGTGTGAATGTATGTCATACATAGTTGTACCTTACACATGACCTTGAAATATGAAGGGTCCACTGAGAAATAGAGTGCATAATACATTTATTATAATAAGTATAAACATGACTGGTTAAACTATCCAATATTTGTCAAAAATATTTATACTGAACATTTTTATTTTTTATATATTATCTTGGAATTAATTTTAATTGTTTTTTCATATATATGAAACTCTGGTGTGCAACTTTAATATTTTCATGTTGTATCTATAAGCATTAACGACGTGTAACATTACAACGAAGTTCAGTATTATATTATATACAAACGATTATCAATACAAATACAAAAATATTAAATATAACTCTTGTGCAAATTATGTGATTTCCTAGACATTAGTTCGAAATATTTTGTTGATCTAAAATCCATCTAATTATAACAAAATTAGAAAACATGTCAAAATCACATTTGTCTTATGAATAATCTGGGCACACATGTGTACTATTGTATCCTTATATGTGTGTCTATTTTCAGATCTCTTAAATTTTATTATGAGTAACAAATATCCTAGTAGAGGTTTGTAGAGTGAGATTCTGGTGTGTATGAGGCGAAGGTAGTGAAAATATTGTACGAGGTATTGTCCCGAAAGTTCTCTTCTGCTTCCGAGCTCAGAGGCTCCCTAAGGGCATCTCCAACACTGACCCTTAACCCCTCTGCATCTGTTCGGACCAGCCTGTCCTAGCGTGTTTTGCCATCCAACACAGCCCTGCAACCATCCGCGGACCGGTCCAAATGTCTGTTTTCTCGCAAACTGGAAGCAAGCCAGGGGGCTTTGCGGGCATCCAGACCAATGTGACGCATGCGTCCGACCCCTCGGACCCACCCAAACCCTCTGCCGCACTTTCTCTCATTCCCGCTCGAAGTGGTTAGTGCCGCTCCATAGCGTCAACGCCACATTCATGCCAACCCAGAGTGGACGCGACCACTCACTGGGGTCGGCATTATAATGGCGGTGGAGGAATTTGACAACGGCACCGCGACTACGTCGCCAGCTCCGCCTCGGCCATGCCCCACCGGCACGACGATGAGGCCGGTGAAGGAAATATGCCCTAGAGGCAATAATAAAGTTATTATTTATTTCCTTATATCATGATAAATGTTTATTATTCATGCTAGAGTTGTATTAACCGGAAACATAATACTTGTGTGAATACATAGACAATCAGAGTGTCACTAGTATGCCTCTACGTGACTAGCTCGTTGATCAAAGATGGTTATGTTTCCTAGCCATAGACATGGGTTGTAATTTGATTAACGGGATCACATCATTAGGAGAATGATGTGATTGACTTGACCCATTCCGTTAGCTTAGCACTCGATCGTTTAGTATGCTGCTTTTGCTTTCCTCATGACTTATACATGTTCCTATGACTATGAGATTATGCAACTCCCGTTTACCGGAGGAACACTTTGTGTGCTACCAAATGTCACAACGTAACTGGGTGATTATAAAGGTGCTCTACAGGTGTCTCCAAAGGTACTTGTTGGGTTGGCGTATTTCGAGATTAGGATTTGTCACTCCGATTGTCGGAGAGGTATCTCTGGGCCCACTCGGTAATGCACATCACTATAAGCCTTGCAAGCATTGCACCTAATGAGTTAGTTGCGGGATGATGTATTACGGAACGAGTAAAGAGACTTGCCGGTAACGAGATTGAACTAGGTATTGAGATGCCGACAATCAAATCTCGGGCAAGTAACATACCGATGACAAAGGGAACAACGTATGTTGTTATGGGGTCTGACCGATAAAGATCTTTGTAGAATATGTGGGAGCCAATATGAGCATCCAGGTTCCGCTATTGGTTATTGACCGGAGACGTGTCTCGGTCATGTCTACATAGTTCTCGAACCCGTAGGGTCCGCACGCTTAAAGTTTCGATGACGATTATATTATGAGTTTATGAGTTTTGATGTACCGAAGGTTGTTCACAGTCCCGGATGTGATCACGGACATGATGAGGAGTCTCGAAATGGTCGAGACATGAAGATTGATATATTGGAAGCCTATATTTGGATATCGGAAGTGTTTCGGGTGAAATCGGGATTTTACCGGAGTACCGAGGGGTTACCGGAACCCCCGGGGGGCTTAATGGGCCATAGTGGGCCTTTGTGGAGAAGAGGAGAGGTGGCCAGGGCAGGGCCACGCGCCCCTCCCCCCCCTAGTCCGAATAGGAAAAGGAGAGGGGGGCGGCGCCCCCCCCCCTTTTCTTCCTCTCTCCCTCCTCTTTCCCCCTCCACTCCTAATCCAACAAGGAAAAGGGAGGGAGTCCTACTCCCGGTGGGAGTAGGACTCCTCCTAGCGCGCCCCCTCCTGGCCAGCCGCACCTCCCCCCTTGCTCCTTTATATACGGGGGCAGGGGGGCACCCTAGAGACACAACAATTGATTTGATCTTTTAGCCGTGTGCAGCGCCCCCCTCCACCATAGTCCACCTCGATAATACTGTAGCGGTGCTTAGGCGAAGCCCTGCGTCGGTAGAACATCATCATCGTCACCACGCCGTCGTGCTGATGAAACTCTCCCTCAACGCTCGGCTGGATCGGAGTTCGAGGGACGTCATCGGGCTGAACGTGTGCCGAACTCGGAGGTGTCGTGCGTTCGGTACTTGATCGGTCGGATCGTGAAGACGTACGACTACATCAACCGCGTTGTGCTAACGCTTCCGCTTTCGGTCTACGAGGGTACGTGGACAACTCTCTCCCCTCGCGTTGCTATGCATCACCATGATCTTGCGTGTGCGTAGGAATTTTTTTGAAATTACTACGTTCCCCAATAGTGGCATCCGAGCCAGGTTTTATGCGTAGATGTCATATGCACGAGTAGAACACAAGTGAGTTGTGGGCGATATAAGTCATACTGCTTAACAGCATGTCATACTTTGGTTCGGCGGTATTGTTGGATGAAGCGGCCCGGACCGACATTACGCTTACGCTTACGCGAGACTGGTTCTACCGACGTGCTTTGCACACAGGTGGCTGGCGGGTGTCAGTTTCTCCAACTTTAGTTGAACCGAGTGTGGCTACGCCCGGTCCTTGCGAAGGTTAAAATAGCATCAACTTGACAAACTATCGTTGTGGTTTTTGATGTGTAGGTAAGAACGGTTCTTGCTAAGCCCGTAGCAGCCACGTAAAACTTGCAACAAAAAAGTAGAGGACGTCTAACTTGTTTTTGCAGGGCATGTTGTGATGTGATATGGTCAAGACGTGATGCTATATTTTATTGTATGAGATGATCATGTTTTGTAACCGAGTTATCGGCAACTGGCAGGAGCCATATGGTTGTCGCTTTATTGTATGCAATGCAATCGCCCTGTAATGCTTTACTTTATCACTAAGTGGTAGCGATATTCGTAGAAGCATAAGATTGGCGAGACGACAACGATGCTACGATGGAGATCTAGGTGTCGCACCAGTGATGATGGTGATCATGACGGTGCTTCGGAGATGGAGATCACAAGCACAAGATGATGATGGCCATATCATATCACTTATATTGATTGCATGTGATGTTTATCTTTTTATGCATCTTATCTTGCTTTGATTGACGGTAGCATTATAAGATGATCTCTCACTAAATTTCAAGATAAAAGTGTTCTCCCTGAGTATGCACCGTTGCCAAAGTTCGTTGTGCCCAGACACCACGTGATGATCGGGTGTGATAAGCTCTACGTCCATCTACAACGGGTGCAACCAGTTTTGCACACGCAGAATACTCAGGTTAAACTTGACGAGCCTAGCATATGCAGATATGGCCTCGGAACACTGAGACCGAAAGGTCGAGCGTGAATCATATAGTAGATATGATCAACATAGTGATGTTCACCATTGAAAGCTACTCCATTTCATGTGATGATCGGTTATGGTTTAGTTGATTTGGATCACGTGATCACTTAGAGGATTAGAAGGATGTCTATCTAAGTGGGAGTTCTTAAGTAATATGATTAATTGAACTTAAATTTATCATGAACTTAGTACCTGATAGTATCTTGCTTGTCTATGTTGATTGTAGATAGATGGCCCGTGCTGTTGTTCCGTTGAATTTTAATGCGTTCCTTGAGAAAGCAAAGTTGAAAGATGATGGTAGCAATTACACGGACTGGGTCCGTAACTTGAGGATTATCCTCATTGCTGCACAGAAGAATTACATCCTGGAAGCACCGCTAGGTGCCAAACCTGCTGCAGGAGCAACACCAGATGTTATGAACGTCTGGCAGAGCAAAGCTGATGACTACTCGATAGTTCAGTGTGCCATGCTTTACGGCTTAGAACCGGGACTTCAACGACGTTTTGAACGTCATGGAGCATATGAGATGTTCCAAGAGTTGAAGTTAATATTTCAAGCAAATGCCCGAATTGAGAGATATGAAGTCTCCAATAAGTTCTACAACTGCAAGATGGAGAAGAATAGTTCTGTCAGTGAGCATATACTCAAAATGTCTGGGTATAACAATCACTTGATTCAACTGGGAGTTAATCTTCCGGATGATAGCGTCATTGACAGAATTGTTCAATCACTACCACCAAGCTACAAGAGCTTCGTGATGAACTGTAACATGCAAGGGATGGATAAGACGATTCCCGAGCTCTTCGCAATGCTAAAGGTTGCGGAGGTAGAAATCAAGAAGGAGCATCAAGTGTTGATGGTCAATAAGACCACCAGTTTCAAGAAAAAGGGCAAAGGGAAGAAGAAAGGGAACTTCAAGAAGAACAACAAGCAAGTTGCTGCTCAAGAGAAGAAACCCAAGTCTGGACCTAAGCCTGAGACTGAGTGCTTCTACTGCAAACAGACTGGTCACTGGAAGCGGAACTGCCCCAAGTATTTGGCGGATAAGAAGGATGGCAAGGTGAACAAAGGTATATGTGATATACATGTTATTGATGTGTACCTTACCAGAGCTCGCAATAGCACCTGGGTATTTGATACAGGTTCTGTTGCTAATATTTGCAACTCAAAACAGGGACTACGGATTAAGCGAACACTGGCCAAGGACAAGGTGACGATGCGCGTGGGAAACGGTTCCAAAGTCGATGTGATCGCCGTAGGCACGCTACCTCTACATCTACATTCGGGATTAGTATTAGACCTAAATAATTGTTATTTGGTGCCAGCGTTGAGCATGAACATTATATCTGGATCTTGTTTGATGCGAGACGGTTATTCATTTAAATCTGAGAATAATGGTTGTTCTATTTATATGAGTAATATCTTTTATGATCATGCACCCTTGAAGAGTGGTCTATTTTTGATGAATCTCGATAGTAGTGATACACATATTCATAATGTTGAAGCCAAAAGATGCAGAGTTGATAATGATAGTGCAACTTATTTGTGGCACTGCTGTTTGGATCATATTGGTCTAAAGCGCATGAAGAAACTCCATACTGATGGACTTTTGGAATCACTTGATTATGAATCACTTGGTACTTGCGGACCATGCCTCATGGGCAAGATGACTAAAACGTCGTTCTCCGGTAGTATGGAGAGAGCAACAAATTTGTTGGAAATCATACATACAGATGTATGTGGTCCGATGAATATTGAGGCTCGTGGCGGATATCGTTATTTTCTCACCTTCACAGATGATTTGAGCAGATATGGGTATATCTACTTAATGAAACATAAGTCTGAAACATTTGAAAAGTTCAAAGAATTTCAGAGTGAAGTTGAAAATCATCGTAACAAGAAAATAAAGTTTCTACAATCAGATCATGGAGGAGAATATTTGAGTTACGAGTTTGGTCTACATTTGAAACAATGCGGAATAGTTTCGCAACTCACGACACCCGGAACACCACAGCGTAATGGTGTGTCCGAACGTCGTAATCGTACTTTACTAGATATGGTGCGATCTATGATGTCTCTTACTGATTTACCGCTATCGTTTTGGGGTTATGCTTTAGAGACGGGCGCATTCACGTTAAATAGGACACCATCAAAATCCGTTGAGACGACACCTTATGAACTGTGGTTTGGCAAGAAACCAAAGTTGTCGTTTCTTAAAGTTTGGGGCTGCGATGCTTATGTGAAAAAGCTTCAACCTGATAAGCTCGAACCCAAATCGGAGAAATGTGACTTCATAGGATACCCAAAGGAGACTGTTGGGTACACCTTCTATCACAGATCCGAAGGCAAGACATTCGTTGCTAAGAATGGATCCTTTCTAGAGAAAGAGTTTCTCTCGAAAGAAGTGAGTGGGAGGAAAGTAGAACTTGATGAGGTAACCATACCTGCTCCCTTATTGAAAAGTAGTTCATCACAGAAACCAGTTCCTGTGACGCCTACACCAATTAGTGGGGAAGTTAATGATGATGATCATGTTACTGAACCTCGTAGGTCAACCAGAGTAAGATCCGCACCAGAGTGGTACGGTAATCCTGTTCTGGAGGTTATGTTACTAGACCATGACGAACTTACGAACTATGAAGAAGCGATGGTGAGCCCAGATTCCGCAAAATGGCTTGAAGCCATGAAATCTGAGATGGGATCCATGTATGAGAACAAAGTATGGACTTTGGTTGACTTGCCCGATGATCGGCAAGCCATTGAGAATAAATGGATCTTCAAGAAGAAGACTGACGCTGACGGTAATGTTACTGTCTATAAAGCTCGACTTGTTGCGAAAGGTTTTCGACAAGTTCAAGGGATTGACTACGATGAGACTTTCTCACCCGTAGCGATGCTTAAGTCTGTCCGAATCATGTTAGCAATTGCCGCATTTTATGATTATGAAATTTGGCAAATGGATGTCAAAACTGCATTCCTGAATGGATTTCTGGAAGAAGAGTTGTATATGATGCAACCAGAAGGTTTTATCGATCCAAAGGGAGCTAACAAAGTGTGCAAGCTCCAGCGATCCATTTATGGACTGGTGCAAGCCTCTCGGAGTTGGAATAAATGCTTTGATAGTGTGATCAAAGCATTTGGTTTTATACAGACTTTTGGAGAAGCCTGTGTTTACAAGAAAGTGAGTGGGAGCTCTGTAGCATTTCTGATATTATATGTGGATGACATATTGTTGATTGGAAATGATATATAATTTCTGGATAGCATAAAGGGATACTTGAATAGGAGTTTTTCAATGAAAGACCTCGGTGAAGCTGCTTATATATTGGGCATCAAGATCTATAGAGATAGATCAAGACGCTTAATTGGACTTTCACAAAGCACATACCCTGACAAAGTTTTGAAGAAGTTCAAAATGGATCAAGCAAATAAAGGGTTCTTGCCTGTGTTACAAGGTGTGAAGTTGAGTAAGACTCAATGCCCGACCACTCCAGAAGATAGAGAGAAAATGAAAGATGTTCCCTATGCTTCAGCCATAGGCTCTATCATGTATGCAATGCTGTGTACCAGACCTGATGTGTGCCTTGCTATAAGTCTAGCAGGGAGGTACCAAAGTAATCCAGGAGTGGATCACTGGACAGTGGTCAAGAACATCCTGAAATACCTGAAAAGGACTAAGGATATGTTTCTCGTTTATGGAGGTGACAAAGAGCTAGTCGTAAATGGTTACGTCGATGCAAGCTTTGACACTGATCCGGACGATTCTAAATCGCAAACCGGATACGTGTTTACATTGAACGGTGGAGCTGTCAGTTGGTGCAGTTCTAAACAAAGCGTTGTGGCGGGATCTACGTGTGAAGCGGAGTACATAGCTGCTTCGGAAGCAGCAAATGAAGGAGTCTGGATGAAGGAGTTCATATCCGATCTAGGTGTCATACCTAGTGCATCAGGTCCAATGAAAATCTTTTGTGACAATACTGGTGCAAATGCCTTGGCGAAGGAATCCAGATTTCACAAGAGAACCAAGCACATCAAGAGACGCTTCAATTCCATCCGGGATCTAGTCCAGGTGGGAGACATAGAAATTTGCAAGATACATACGGATCTGAATGTTGCAGACCCGTTGACTAAGCCTCTTCCACGAGCAAAACATGATCAGCACCAAGGCTCCATGGGTGTTAGAATCATTACTGTGTAATCTAGATTATTGACTCTAGTGCAAGTGGGAGACTGAAGGAAATATGCCCTAGAGGCAATAATAAAGTTATTATTTATTTCCTTATATCATGATAAATGTTTATTATTCATGCTAGAATTGTATTAACCGGAAACATAATACTTGTGTGAATACATAGACAAACAGAGTGTCACTAGTATGCCTCTACATGACTAGCTCGTTGATCAAAGATGGTTATGTTTCCTAGCCATAGACATGGGTTGTAATTTGATTAACAGGATCACATCATTAGGAGAATGATGTGATTGACTTGACCCATTCCGTTATCTTAGCACTCGATCGTTTAGTATGTTGCTATTGCTTTCTTTATGACTTATACATGTTCCTATGACTATGAGATTATGCAACTCCCGTTTACCGGAGGAACACTTTGTGTGCTACCAAATGTCACAACATAACTGGGTGATTATAAAGGTGCTCTACAGGTGTCTCCAAAGGTACTTGTTGGGTTGGCGTATTTCGAGATTAGGATTTGTCACTCCGATTGTCGGAGAGGTATCTCTGGGCCCACTGGGTAATGCACATCACTATAAGCCTTGCAAGCATTGCAACTAATGAGTTAGTTGCGGGATGATGTATTACGGAACGAGTAAAGAGACTTGCCGGTAACAAGATTGAACTAGGTATTGAGATACCGACGATCGAATCTCGGGAAAGTAACATACCGATGACAAAGGGAACAACGTATGTTGTTATGCGGTCTGACCAATAAAGATCTTCGTAGAATATGTGGGAGTCAATATGAGCATCCAGGTTCCGCTATTGGTTATTGACCGGAGACGTGTCTCGGTCATGTCTACATAGTTCTCGAACCCGTAGGGTCCGCACGCTTAAAGTTTCGATGACGGTTATATTATGAGTTTATGAGTTTTGATGTACCGAAGGTTGTTCGGAGTCCCGGATGTGATCACGGACATGGCGAGGAGTCTCGAAATGGTCGAGACATGAAGATTGATATATTGGAAGCCTATATTTGGATATCGGAAGTGTTCCGGATGAAATCGGGATTTTACCGGAGTACCGAGGGGTTACCAGAACCCCCTGGGGCTTAATGGGCCATAGTGGGCCTTTGTGGAGAAGAGGAGAGGCGGCCAGGGCAGGGCCACGCGCCCCTTCCCCTAGTCCGAATAGGACAAGGAGAGGGGGGCGGTGCCCCCCTTTTTTTCCTCTCTCCCTCCTCTTTCCCCCTCCACTCCTAATCCAACAAGGAAAAGGGAGGGAGTCCTACTCCCGGTGGGAGTGGGACTCCTCCTGGCACGCCCCCTCCTGGCCGGCGGCACCTCCCCCCTTGCTCTTTTATATATGGGGGCGGGGAGGCACCCTAGAGACACAACAATTGATTTGATCTTTTAGCCGTGTGCGGTGCCCCCTTCCACCATAGTCCACCTCGATAATACTGTAGCGGTGCTTAGGCAAAGCCCTGCGTTGGTAGAACATCATCATCGTCACCACGCCGTCGTGCTGACGAAACTCTCCCTCAACACTCGGCTGGATCGGAGTTCGAGGAACGTCATCGGGCTGAATGTGTGCTGAACTCGGAGGTGCCGTGCGTTCGGTACTTGATCGATCGGATCATGAAGACGTACGACTACATCAACCGCGTTGTGCTAACGCTTCCGCTTTCGGTCTACGAGGGTACGTGGACAACTCTCTCCCCTCTCGTTGCTATGCATCACCATGATCTTGCGTGTGCGTAGGAATTTTTTTGAAATTACTACGTTCCCCAACTGCCGGCACGGCCACGACCGCTACCGATAGCGAGGAAGAGTAGAACATGGGAGGCCACCGCCGCTTGGGTCCCAGAAAGGCCACCACCACCGTCTTGTCGGGCCGCACAGTCGGTGAGCTTACCCACTTCACGGAGGTAGAGGCCACTACTCATTCCCTCCCGCTGAACCTAAGCTTGGCGGGCTCATCATCGTCAGCTGATTAGCTTGCTCGCTTCGTGGAGGTGGAGGCTATTCTTCCTTTCCTGCTGAAGCTTCAGCAACCAGGTCTCTTGGCCAGCCGACGAGCTTGCTGCCGAAGATGGGGAAGACATGTCGATGGAAATGGACGCAGCGGCTGCCGGAGATCTATTAGACTAGGTTAGAATAGCCTAGTCCTCTGTAGTTTAGTTGAAATATCTCAGAAATGTAATTAATGTGCTCCAGTTTAGATGAAAATCATCTGGTTTCATGTAAAAATTATCAAAATTTGAATAAAAGTTGTCAAGTTTGTTTAAATTTGCATCAAATGTGCCCGGACGTTTGCAGCTAGCTTTGGTTCACCGGTTCCTGTATCAGTGTCCGCACACTGGTCTCCACCGGTCCGCGGATGGATACGTGATACGCCTCCAACGTATCTACTTTTTCTCACGCTTTCCTCTTCTTTTGGACTCTATTTTGCATGATTTGAATGAAACTAACCCCGGACTGTCGCTATTTTCAGCAGAACTACCATGGTGTTGTTTTTGTGCGGAAATAAAAGTTCTCAGAATAAAGTGAAACTTCGCGATGATTTTTAATGAAATAAAAGAGGATTTTTGGAGCCAACAACCACCAGAGAGGGGCCCCTGGGTGGGCACAACCCACCAGGACGCGCCCTCCTCTCCTAGCGCGCCCAGGTAGGTTGTACCCACCTGATGGCCCCGCTCATGACCCCCCTGATACTATAAAATCACATATTTCCAGAAAAAATCAGGGAAAAAGAATTATCGCGTTTCACGAGATGGAGCCGCCGCCAAGCCCTGTTCTTCCTCGGGAGGGCAGTTCTGGAGTCCGTTTGGGGCTTCGGAGAGGGGGATCTTCGTTCTTCGTCATCACCAACCAAACTCCATCGCCAATTCTATGATGCTCCCCACCGGGAGTGAGTAATTCCTTCATAGGCTCGCTGGTCGGTGAGGAGTTGGATGAGATTCATCATGTAATCGAGTTAGTTTTGTTAGGGCCTGATCCCTAGTATCCACTATGTTCTTAGATTGATGTTGCTATGACTTTGTTGTGCTTAATGCTTGTCACTTTGGGCCCGGGTGCCATGAACTCAGATCTGAACCGTTTATGAATTCATCATTATATCCATGTTTTAGATCCGATCTTGCAAGTTATAGTCACCTACTACGTGTTATGACCCGGCAACCCCGAAGTGACAACAACCAAGCCCACTCCCGGTGATGACCGTAGTTTGAGGAGTTTATGTATTCACTATGTGTTAATGCTTTGTTCCGGTTCTCTATTAAAAGGATGCCTTAATATCCCTTAGTTTCAATATGGACCCCGCTTCCACGGGAAGGTAGGACAAAAGATGTCATGCAAGTTCTTTTAATAAAGCACGTATGACTATTTACGGAATACATGCCTACATTATATCGATGAACTGGAGCTAGTGCCGTATCGCCCTAGGTTATAACTGTCACATGATGAATATCATCCAACAAGTCACCGATCAAATGCCTACGAATTTATCTTATATTATTTCTGCTAAGTTACTACTGCTATCATCACTGTTACACTTGCTACAAAATTACTGCTGTCCCTGATACTGTTACCGTTGCTGCTGTCACTACTATCAAACTACTTTGCTACTGATCACTTTGCTGCAGATAATTAATCTCCGGGTGTGGTTGAATTGACAACTCAGCTGCTAATACCTTCAAATATTATTTGGCTCCCCTTGCGTCGAATCTATAAATTTGGGTTGAATACTCTATCCTCGAAAACTGTTGCGATCCCCTATACTTGTGGGTTATCAATACGGTATCCGGTTTGGGGGTCAATGTTGGAGATGCCTGAACTAACAGTAAAAATATAATAAATGTTTTTGTGTTCTCGACAAATTTTCATCACTAAATGACATTTGTGGAAGTCATGGAAAAAATCAAAATCAACACTCGAAAATGCATTCAAATCTAGCATTTTAGGAGGATTGATTTTTTTGCCACGACTTCCACGAATGTCATTTCTTGATAATTTTTTACAAGCACATAAAAAATTTGTCAAAGTTTACCTTATAAAAAAATCAGATTTTTTTTTTGCTATTTAAAACTTTACTATTCATGAACGAGCATTTGAACTCAAGAGCAGATACTCCGCCTCTGTATTGTCCACCAGAGAGGGGCCCCTGGGTGGGCACAACCCACCAGGACGCGCCCTACTCTCCTAGCGCGCCCAGGTAGGTTGTACCCACCTGATGGCCCCGCTCATGACCCCCCTGATACTATAAAATCACATATTTCCAGAAAAAATCAGGGAAAAAGAATTATCGCGTTTCACGAGATGGAGCCGCCGCCAAGCCCTGTTCTTCCTCGGGAGGGCAGTTCTGGAGTCCGTTTGGGGCTTCGGAGAGGGGGATCTTCGTTCTTCGTCATCACCAACCAAACTCCATCGCCAATTCTATGATGCTCCCCACCGGGAGTGAGTAATTCCTTCATAGGCTCGCTGGTCGGTGAGGAGTTGGATGAGATTCATCATGTAATCGAGTTAGTTTTGTTAGGGCCTGATCCCTAGTATCCACTATGTTCTTAGATTGATGTTGCTATGACTTTGTTGTGCTTAATGCTTGTCACTTTGGGCCCGGGTGCCATGAACTCAGATCTGAACCGTTTATGAATTCATCATTATATCCATGTTTTAGATCCGATCTTGCAAGTTATAGTCACCTACTACGTGTTATGACCCGGCAACCCCGAAGTGACAACAACCAGGCCCACTCCCGGTGATGACCGTAGTTTGAGGAGTTTATGTATTCACTATGTGTTAATGCTTTGTTCCGGTTCTCTATTAAAAGGATGCCTTAATATCCCTTAGTTTCCAATATGGACCCCGCTGCCACGGGAGGGTAGGACAAAAGATGTCATGCAAGTTCTTTTAATAAAGCACGTATGACTATTTACGGAATACATGCCTACATTATATCGATGAACTGGAGCTAGTGCCGTATCGCCCTAGGTTATAACTGTCACATGATGAATGTCATCCAACAAGTCACCGATCAAATGCCTACGAATTTATCTTATATTATTTCTGCTAAGTTACTACTGCTATCATCACTGTTACACTTGCTACAAAATTACTGCTGTCCCTGATACTGTTACCGTTGCTGCTGTCACTACTATCAAACTACTTTGCTACTGATCACTTTGCTGCAGATAATTAATCTCCAGGTGTGGTTGAATTGACAACTCAGCTGCTAATACCTTCAAATATTATTTGGCTCCCTTGCGTCGAATCTATAAATTTGGGTTGAATACCCTATCCTCGAAAACTGTTGCGATCCCCTATACTTGTGGGTTATCAATACGGTATCCGGTTTGGGGGTCAATGTTGGAGATGCCTGAACTAACAGTAAAAATATAATAAATGTTTTTGTGTTCTCGACAAATTTTCATCACTAAATGACATTTGTGGAAGTCATGGAAAAAATCAAAATCAGCACTCGAAAATGCATTCAAATCTAGCATTTTAGGAGGATTGTTTTTTTTGCCACGACTTCCACGAATGTCATTTCTTGATAATTTTTTACAAGCACATAAAAAATTTGTCAAAGTTTACCTTATAAAAAAATCAGATTTTTTTTTGCTATTTAAAACTTTACTATTCATGAACGAGCATTTGAACTCAAGAGCAGATACTCCGCCTCTGTATTGTCCACCAGAGAGGGGCCCCTGGGTGGGCACAACCCACCAGGGCGCGCCCTACTCTCCTAGCGCGCCCAGGTAGGTTGTACCCACCTGATGGCCCCGCTCATGACCCCCCTGATACTATAAAATCACATATTTCCAGAAAAAATCAGGGAAAAAGAATTATCGCGTTTCACGAGATGGAGCCGCCGCCAAGCCCTGTTCTTCCTCGGGAGGGCAGTTCTGGAGTCCGTTTGGGGCTTCGGAGAGGGGGATCTTCGTTCTTCGTCATCACCAACCAAACTCCATCGCCAATTCTATGATGCTCCCCACCGGGAGTGAGTAATTCCTTCATAGGCTCGCTGGTCGGTGAGGAGTTGGATGAGATTCATCATGTAATCGAGTTAGTTTTGTTAGGGCCTGATCCCTAGTATCCACTATGTTCTTAGATTGATGTTGCTATGACTTTGTTGTGCTTAATGCTTGTCACTTTGGGCCCGGGTGCCATGAACTCAGATCTGAACCGTTTATGAATTCATCATTATATCCATGTTTTAGATCCGATCTTGCAAGTTATAGTCACCTACTACGTGTTATGACCCGGCAACCCCGAAGTGACAACAACCAGGCCCACTCCCGGTGATGACCGTAGTTTGAGGAGTTTATGTATTCACTATGTGTTAATGCTTTGTTCCGGTTCTCTATTAAAAGGATGCCTTAATATCCCTTAGTTTCCAATATGGACCCCGCTGCCACGGGAGGGTAGGACAAAAGATGTCATGCAAGTTCTTTTAATAAAGCACGTATGACTATTTACGGAATACATGCCTACATTATATCGATGAACTGGAGCTAGTGCCGTATCGCCCTAGGTTATAACTGTCACATGATGAATGTCATCCAACAAGTCACCGATCAAATGCCTACGAATTTATCTTATATTATTTCTGCTAAGTTACTACTGCTATCATCACTGTTACACTTGCTACAAAATTACTGCTGTCCCTGATACTGTTACCGTTGCTGCTGTCACTACTATCAAACTACTTTGCTACTGATCACTTTGCTGCAGATAATTAATCTCCAGGTGTGGTTGAATTGACAACTCAGCTGCTAATACCTTCAAATATTATTTGGCTCCCCTTGCGTCGAATCTATAAATTTGGGTTGAATACCCTATCCTCGAAAACTGTTGCGATCCCCTATACTTGTGGGTTATCAATACGGTATCCGGTTTGGGGGTCAATGTTGGAGATGCCTGAACTAACAGTAAAAATATAATAAATGTTTTTGTGTTCTCGACAAATTTTCATCACTAAATGACATTTGTGGAAGTCATGGAAAAAATCAAAATCAGCACTCGAAAATGCATTCAAATCTAGCATTTTAGGAGGATTGATTTTTTTGCCACGACTTCCACGAATGTCATTTCTTGATAATTTTTTACAAGCACATAAAAAATTTGTCAAAGTTTACCTTATAAAAAAATCAGATTTTTTTTTGCTATTTAAAACTTTACTATTCATGAACGAGCATTTGAACTCAAGAGCAGATACTCCGCCTCTGTATTGTCCACCAGAGAGGGGCCCCTGGGTGGGCACAACCCACCAGGGCGCGCCCTACTCTCCTAGCGCGCCCAGGTAGGTTGTACCCACCTGATGGCCCCGCTCATGACCCCCCTGATACTATAAAATCACATATTTCCAGAAAAAATCAGGGAAAAAGAATTATCGCGTTTCACGAGATGGAGCCGCCGCCAAGCCCTGTTCTTCCTCGGGAGGGCAGTTCTGGAGTCCGTTTGGGGCTTCGGAGAGGGGGATCTTCGTTCTTCGTCATCACCAACCAAACTCCATCGCCAATTCTATGATGCTCCCCACCGGGAGTGAGTAATTCCTTCATAGGCTCGCTGGTCGGTGAGGAGTTGGATGAGATTCATCATGTAATCGAGTTAGTTTTGTTAGGGCCTGATCCCTAGTATCCACTATGTTCTTAGATTGATGTTGCTATGACTTTGTTGTGCTTAATGCTTGTCACTTTGGGCCCGGGTGCCATGAACTCAGATCTGAACCGTTTATGAATTCATCATTATATCCATGTTTTAGATCCGATCTTGCAAGTTATAGTCACCTACTACGTGTTATGACCCGGCAACCCCGAAGTGACAACAACCAGGCCCACTCCCGGTGATGACCGTAGTTTGAGGAGTTTATGTATTCACTATGTGTTAATGCTTTGTTCCGGTTCTCTATTAAAAGGATGCCTTAATATCCCTTAGTTTCCAATATGGACCCCGCTGCCACGGGAGGGTAGGACAAAAGATGTCATGCAAGTTCTTTTAATAAAGCACGTATGACTATTTACGGAATACATGCCTACATTATATCGATGAACTGGAGCTAGTGCCGTATCGCCCTAGGTTATAACTGTCACATGATGAATGTCATCCAACAAGTCACCGATCAAATGCCTACGAATTTATCTTATATTATTTCTGCTAAGTTACTACTGCTATCATCACTGTTACACTTGCTACAAAATTACTGCTGTCCCTGATACTGTTACCGTTGCTGCTGTCACTACTATCAAACTACTTTGCTACTGATCACTTTGCTGCAGATAATTAATCTCCAGGTGTGGTTGAATTGACAACTCAGCTGCTAATACCTTCAAATATTATTTGGCTCCCCTTGCGTCGAATCTATAAATTTGGGTTGAATACCCTATCCTCGAAAACTGTTGCGATCCCCTATACTTGTGGGTTATCAATACGGTATCCGGTTTGGGGGTCAATGTTGGAGATGCCTGAACTAACAGTAAAAATATAATAAATGTTTTTGTGTTCTCGACAAATTTTCATCACTAAATGACATTTGTGGAAGTCATGGAAAAAATCAAAATCAGCACTCGAAAATGCATTCAAATCTAGCATTTTAGGAGGATTGATTTTTTTGCCACGACTTCCACGAATGTCATTTCTTGATAATTTTTTACAAGCACATAAAAAATTTGTCAAAGTTTACCTTATAAAAAAATCAGATTTTTTTTGCTATTTAAAACTTTACTATTCATGAACGAGCATTTGAACTCAAGAGCAGATACTCCGCCTCTGTATTGTCCACCAGAGAGGGGCCCCTGGGTGGGCACAACCCACCAGGGCGCGCCCTACTCTCCTAGCGCGCCCAGGTAGGTTGTACCCACCTGATGGCCCCGCTCATGACCCCCCTGATACTATAAAATCACATATTTCCAGAAAAAATCAGGGAAAAAGAATTATCGCGTTTCACGAGATGGAGCCGCCGCCAAGCCCTGTTCTTCCTCGGGAGGGCAGTTCTGGAGTCCGTTTGGGGCTTCGGAGAGGGGGATCTTCGTTCTTCGTCATCACCAACCAAACTCCATCGCCAATTCTATGATGCTCCCCACCGGGAGTGAGTAATTCCTTCATAGGCTCGCTGGTCGGTGAGGAGTTGGATGAGATTCATCATGTAATCGAGTTAGTTTTGTTAGGGCCTGATCCCTAGTATCCACTATGTTCTTAGATTGATGTTGCTATGACTTTGTTGTGCTTAATGCTTGTCACTTTGGGCCCGGGTGCCATGAACTCAGATCTGAACCGTTTATGAATTCATCATTATATCCATGTTTTAGATCCGATCTTGCAAGTTATAGTCACCTACTACGTGTTATGACCCGGCAACCCCGAAGTGACAACAACCAGGCCCACTCCCGGTGATGACCGTAGTTTGAGGAGTTTATGTATTCACTATGTGTTAATGCTTTGTTCCGGTTCTCTATTAAAAGGATGCCTTAATATCCCTTAGTTTCCAATATGGACCCCGCTGCCACGGGAGGGTAGGACAAAAGATGTCATGCAAGTTCTTTTAATAAAGCACGTATGACTATTTACGGAATACATGCCTACATTATATCGATGAACTGGAGCTAGTGCCGTATCGCCCTAGGTTATAACTGTCACATGATGAATGTCATCCAACAAGTCACCGATCAAATGCCTACGAATTTATCTTATATTATTTCTGCTAAGTTACTACTGCTATCATCACTGTTACACTTGCTACAAAATTACTGCTGTCCCTGATACTGTTACCGTTGCTGCTGTCACTACTATCAAACTACTTTGCTACTGATCACTTTGCTGCAGATAATTAATCTCCAGGTGTGGTTGAATTGACAACTCAGCTGCTAATACCTTCAAATATTATTTGGCTCCCCTTGCGTCGAATCTATAAATTTGGGTTGAATACCCTATCCTCGAAAACTGTTGCGATCCCCTATACTTGTGGGTTATCAATACGGTATCCGGTTTGGGGGTCAATGTTGGAGATGCCTGAACTAACAGTAAAAATATAATAAATGTTTTTGTGTTCTCGACAAATTTTCATCACTAAATGACATTTGTGGAAGTCATGGAAAAAATCAAAATCAGCACTCGAAAATGCATTCAAATCTAGCATTTTAGGAGGATTGATTTTTTTGCCACGACTTCCACGAATGTCATTTCTTGATAATTTTTTACAAGCACATAAAAAATTTGTCAAAGTTTACCTTATAAAAAAATCAGATTTTTTTTTGCTATTTAAAACTTTACTATTCATGAACGAGCATTTGAACTCAAGAGCAGATACTCCGCCTCTGTATTGTCCACCAGAGAGGGGCCCCTGGGTGGGCACAACCCACCAGGGCGCGCCCTACTCTCCTAGCGCGCCCAGGTAGGTTGTACCCACCTGATGGCCCCGCTCATGACCCCCCTGATACTATAAAATCACATATTTCCAGAAAAAATCAGGGAAAAAGAATTATCGCGTTTCACGAGATGGAGCCGCCGCCAAGCCCTGTTCTTCCTCGGGAGGGCAGTTCTGGAGTCCGTTTGGGGCTTCGGAGAGGGGGATCTTCGTTCTTCGTCATCACCAACCAAACTCCATCGCCAATTCTATGATGCTCCCCACCGGGAGTGAGTAATTCCTTCATAGGCTCGCTGGTCGGTGAGGAGTTGGATGAGATTCATCATGTAATCGAGTTAGTTTTGTTAGGGCCTGATCCCTAGTATCCACTATGTTCTTAGATTGATGTTGCTATGACTTTGTTGTGCTTAATGCTTGTCACTTTGGGCCCGGGTGCCATGAACTCAGATCTGAACCGTTTATGAATTCATCATTATATCCATGTTTTAGATCCGATCTTGCAAGTTATAGTCACCTACTACGTGTTATGACCCGGCAACCCCGAAGTGACAACAACCAGGCCCACTCCCGGTGATGACCGTAGTTTGAGGAGTTTATGTATTCACTATGTGTTAATGCTTTGTTCCGGTTCTCTATTAAAAGGATGCCTTAATATCCCTTAGTTTCCAATATGGACCCCGCTGCCACGGGAGGGTAGGACAAAAGATGTCATGCAAGTTCTTTTAATAAAGCACGTATGACTATTTACGGAATACATGCCTACATTATATCGATGAACTGGAGCTAGTGCCGTATCGCCCTAGGTTATAACTGTCACATGATGAATGTCATCCAACAAGTCACCGATCAAATGCCTACGAATTTATCTTATATTATTTCTGCTAAGTTACTACTGCTATCATCACTGTTACACTTGCTACAAAATTACTGCTGTCCCTGATACTGTTACCGTTGCTGCTGTCACTACTATCAAACTACTTTGCTACTGATCACTTTGCTGCAGATAATTAATCTCCAGGTGTGGTTGAATTGACAACTCAGCTGCTAATACCTTCAAATATTATTTGGCTCCCCTTGCGTCGAATCTATAAATTTGGGTTGAATACCCTATCCTCGAAAACTGTTGCGATCCCCTATACTTGTGGGTTATCAATACGGTATCCGGTTTGGGGGTCAATGTTGGAGATGCCTGAACTAACAGTAAAAATATAATAAATGTTTTTGTGTTCTCGACAAATTTTCATCACTAAATGACATTTGTGGAAGTCATGGAAAAAATCAAAATCAGCACTCGAAAATGCATTCAAATCTAGCATTTTAGGAGGATTGATTTTTTTGCCACGACTTCCACGAATGTCATTTCTTGATAATTTTTACAAGCACATAAAAATTTGTCAAAGTTTACCTTATAAAAAAATCAGATTTTTTTTGCTATTTAAAACTTTACTATTCATGAACGAGCATTTGAACTCAAGAGCAGATACTCCGCCTCTGTATTGTCCACCAGAGAGGGGCCCCTGGGTGGGCACAACCCACCAGGGCGCGCCCTACTCTCCTAGCGCGCCCAGGTAGGTTGTACCCACCTGATGGCCCCGCTCATGACCCCCCTGATACTATAAAATCACATATTTCCAGAAAAAATCAGGGAAAAAGAATTATCGCGTTTCACGAGATGGAGCCGCCGCCAAGCCCTGTTCTTCCTCGGGAGGGCAGTTCTGGAGTCCGTTTGGGGCTTCGGAGAGGGGGATCTTCGTTCTTCGTCATCACCAACCAAACTCCATCGCCAATTCTATGATGCTCCCCACCGGGAGTGAGTAATTCCTTCATAGGCTCGCTGGTCGGTGAGGAGTTGGATGAGATTCATCATGTAATCGAGTTAGTTTTGTTAGGGCCTGATCCCTAGTATCCACTATGTTCTTAGATTGATGTTGCTATGACTTTGTTGTGCTTAATGCTTGTCACTTTGGGCCCGGGTGCCATGAACTCAGATCTGAACCGTTTATGAATTCATCATTATATCCATGTTTTAGATCCGATCTTGCAAGTTATAGTCACCTACTACGTGTTATGACCCGGCAACCCCGAAGTGACAACAACCAGGCCCACTCCCGGTGATGACCGTAGTTTGAGGAGTTTATGTATTCACTATGTGTTAATGCTTTGTTCCGGTTCTCTATTAAAAGGATGCCTTAATATCCCTTAGTTTCCAATATGGACCCCGCTGCCACGGGAGGGTAGGACAAAAGATGTCATGCAAGTTCTTTTAATAAAGCACGTATGACTATTTACGGAATACATGCCTACATTATATCGATGAACTGGAGCTAGTGCCGTATCGCCCTAGGTTATAACTGTCACATGATGAATGTCATCCAACAAGTCACCGATCAAATGCCTACGAATTTATCTTATATTATTTCTGCTAAGTTACTACTGCTATCATCACTGTTACACTTGCTACAAAATTACTGCTGTCCCTGATACTGTTACCGTTGCTGCTGTCACTACTATCAAACTACTTTGCTACTGATCACTTTGCTGCAGATAATTAATCTCCAGGTGTGGTTGAATTGACAACTCAGCTGCTAATACCTTCAAATATTATTTGGCTCCCCTTGCGTCGAATCTATAAATTTGGGTTGAATACCCTATCCTCGAAAACTGTTGCGATCCCCTATACTTGTGGGTTATCAATACGGTATCCGGTTTGGGGGTCAATGTTGGAGATGCCTGAACTAACAGTAAAAATATAATAAATGTTTTTGTGTTCTCGACAAATTTTCATCACTAAATGACATTTGTGGAAGTCATGGAAAAAATCAAAATCAGCACTCGAAAATGCATTCAAATCTAGCATTTTAGGAGGATTGATTTTTTTGCCACGACTTCCACGAATGTCATTTCTTGATAATTTTTTACAAGCACATAAAAATTTGTCAAAGTTTACCTTATAAAAAAATCAGATTTTTTTTTGCTATTTAAAACTTTACTATTCATGAACGAGCATTTGAACTCAAGAGCAGATACTCCGCCTCTGTATTGTCCACCAGAGAGGGGCCCCTGGGTGGGCACAACCCACCAGGGCGCGCCCTACTCTCCTAGCGCGCCCAGGTAGGTTGTACCCACCTGATGGCCCCGCTCATGACCCCCCTGATACTATAAAATCACATATTTCCAGAAAAAATCAGGGAAAAAGAATCATCGCGTTTCACGAGACGGAGCCGCCGCCAAGCCCTGTTCTTCCTCGGGAGGGCAGTTCTGGAGTCCGTTTGGGGCTTCGGAGAGGGGGATCTTCGTTCTTCGTCATCACCAACCAAACTCCATCGCCAATTCTATGATGCTCCCCACCGGGAGTGAGTAATTCCTTCATAGGCTCGCTGGTCGGTGAGGAGTTGGATGAGATTCATCATGTAATCGAGTTAGTTTTGTTAGGGCCTGATCCCTAGTATCCACTATGTTCTTAGATTGATGTTGCTATGACTTTGTTGTGCTTAATGCTTGTCACTTTGGGCCCGGGTGCCATGAACTCAGATCTGAACCGTTTATGAATTCATCATTATATCCATGTTTTAGATCCGATCTTGCAAGTTATAGTCACCTACTACGTGTTATGACCCGGCAACCCCGAAGTGACAACAACCAGGCCCACTCCCGGTGATGACCGTAGTTTGAGGAGTTTATGTATTCACTATGTGTTAATGCTTTGTTCCGGTTCTCTATTAAAAGGATGCCTTAATATCCCTTAGTTTCCAATATGGACCCCGCTGCCACGGGAGGGTAGGACAAAAGATGTCATGCAAGTTCTTTTAATAAAGCACGTATGACTATTTACGGAATACATGCCTACATTATATCGATGAACTGGAGCTAGTGCCGTATCGCCCTAGGTTATAACTGTCACATGATGAATGTCATCCAACAAGTCACCGATCAAATGCCTACGAATTTATCTTATATTGTTTCTGCTAAGTTACTACTGCTATCATCACTATTACACTTGCTACAAAATTACTGCTGTCCCTGATACTGTTACCGTTGCTGCTGTCACTACTATCAAACTACTTTGCTACTGATCACTTTGCTGCAGATAATTAATCTCCAGGTGTGGTTGAATTGACAACTCAGCTGCTAATACCTTCAAATATTATTTGGCTCCCCTTGCGTCGAATCTATAAATTTGGGTTGAATACTCTATCCTCGAAAACTGTTGCGATCCCCTATACTTGTGGGTTATCAATACGGTATCCGGTTTGGGGGTCAATGTTGGAGATGCCTGAATTAACAGTAAAAATATAATAAATGTTTTTGTGTTCTCGACAAATTTTCATCACTAAATGACATTTGTGGAAGTCATGGAAAAAATCAAAATCAGCACTCGAAAATGCATTCAAATCTAGCATTTTAGGAGGATTGATTTTTTGCCACGACTTCCACGAATGTCATTTCTTGATAATTTTTTACAAGCACATAAAAATTTGTCAAAGTTTACCTTATAAAAAAATCAGATTTTTTTTGCTATTTAAAACTTTACTATTCATGAACGATATTTTGAACTCAAGAGCAGATACTCCGCCTCTGTATTGTCCACCAGAGAGGGGCCCCTGGGTGGGCACAACCCACCAGGGCGCGCCCTACTCTCCTAGCGCGCCCAGGTAGGTTGTACCCACCTGATGGCCCCGCTCATGACCCCCCTGATACTATAAAATCACATATTTCCAGAAAAAATCAGGGAAAAAGAATTATCGCGTTTCACGAGATGGAGCCGCCGCCAAGCCCTGTTCTTCCTCGGGAGGGCAGTTCTGGAGTCTGTTTGGGGCTTCGGAGAGGGGGATCTTCATTCTTCGTCATCACCAACCAAACTCCATCGCCAATTCTATGATGCTCCCCACCGGGAGTGAGTAATTCCTTCATAGGCTCGCTGGTTGGTGAGGAGTTGGATGAGATTCATCATGTAATCGAGTTAGTTTTGTTAGGGCCTGATCCCTAGTATCCACTATGTTCTTAGATTGATGTTGCTATGACTTTGTTGTGCTTAATGCTTGTCACTTTGGGCCCGGGTGCCATGAACTCAGATCTGAACCGTTTATGAATTCATCATTATATCCATGTTTTAGATCCGATCTTGCAAGTTATAGTCACCTACTACGTGTTATGACCCGGCAACCCCGAAGTGACAACAACCAGGCCCACTCCCGGTGATGACCGTAGTTTGAGGAGTTTATGTATTCACTATGTGTTAATGCTTTGTTCCGGTTCTCTATTAAAAGGATGCCTTAATATCCCTTAGTTTCCAATATGGACCCCGCTGCCACGGGAGGGTAGGACAAAAGATGTCATGCAAGTTCTTTTAATAAAGCACGTATGACTATTTACGGAATACATGCCTACATTATATCGATGAACTGGAGCTAGTGCCGTATCGCCCTAGGTTATAACTGTCACATGATGAATGTCATCCAACAAGTCACCGATCAAATGCCTACGAATTTATCTTATATTATTTCTGCTAAGTTACTACTGCTATCATCACTGTTACACTTGCTACAAAATTACTGCTGTCCCTGATACTGTTACCGTTGCTGCTGTCACTACTATCAAACTACTTTGCTACTGATCACTTTGCTGCAGATAATTAATCTCCAGGTGTGGTTGAATTGACAACTCAGCTGCTAATACCTTCAAATATTATTTGGCTCCCCTTGCGTCGAATCTATAAATTTGGGTTGAATACTCCATCCTCGAAAACTGTTGCGATCCCCTATACTTGTGGGTTATCAATACGGTATCCGGTTTGGGGGTCAATGTTGGAGATGCCTGAACTAACAGTAAAAATATAATAAATGTTTTTGTGTTCTCGACAAATTTTCATCACTAAATGACATTTGTGGAAGTCATGGAAAAAATCAAAATCAGCACTCGAAAATGCATTCAAATCTAGCATTTTAGGAGGATTGATTTTTTTGCCACGACTTCCACGAATGTCATTTCTTGATAATTTTTTACAAGCACATAAAAAATTTGTCAAAGTTTACCTTATAAAAAAATCAGATTTTTTTTTGCTATTTAAAACTTTACTATTCATGAACGAGCATTTGAACTCAAGAGCAGATACTCCGCCTCTGTATTGTCCACCAGAGAGGGCCCCTGGGTGGGCACAACCCACCAGGGCGCGCCCTACTCTCCTAGCGCGCCCAGGTAGGTTGTACCCACCTGATGGCCCCGCTCATGACCCCCCTGATACTATAAAATCACATATTTCCAGAAAAAATCAGGGAAAAAGAATTATCGCGTTTCACGAGATGGAGCCGCCGCCAATCCCTGTTCTTCCTCGGGAGGGCAGTTCTGGAGTCCGTTTGGGGCTTCGGAGAGGGGGATCTTCGTTCTTCGTCATCACCAACCAAACTCCATCGCCAATTCTATGATGCTCCCCACCGGGAGTGAGTAATTCCTTCATAGGCTCGCTGGTCGGTGAGGAGTTGGATGAGATTCATCATGTAATCGAGTTAGTTTTGTTAGGGCCTGATCCCTAGTATCCACTATGTTCTTAGATTGATGTTGCTATGACTTTGTTGTGCTTAATGCTTGTCACTTTGGGCCCGGGTGCCATGAACTCAGATCTGAACCGTTTATGAATTCATCATTATATCCATGTTTTAGATCCGATCTTGCAAGTTATAGTCACCTACTACGTGTTATGACCCGGCAACCCCGAAGTGACAACAACCAGGCCCACTCCCGGTGATGACCGTAGTTTGAGGAGTTTATGTATTCACTATGTGTTAATGCTTTGTTCCGGTTCTCTATTAAAAGGATGCCTTAATATCCCTTAGTTTCCAATATGGACCCCGCTGCCACGGGAGGGTAGGACAAAAGATGTCATGCAAGTTCTTTTAATAAAGCACGTATGACTATTTACGGAATACATGCCTACATTATATCGATGAACTGGAGCTAGTGCCGTATCGCCCTAGGTTATAACTGTCACATGATGAATGTCATCCAACAAGTCACCGATCAAATGCCTACGAATTTATCTTATATTGTTTCTGCTAAGTTACTACTGCTATCATGACTGTTACACTTGCTACAAAATTACTGTTGTCCCTGATACTGGTACCGTTGCTGCTGTCACTACTACCAAACTACTTTGCTACTGATCACTTTGTTGCAGATAATTAATCTCCAGGTGTGGTTGAATTGACAACTCAGCTGCTAATACCTTCAAATATTATTTGGCTCCCCTTGCGTCGAATCTATAAATTTGGGTTGAATACTCTATCTTCGAAAACTGTTGCGATCCCCTATACTTGTGGGTTATCAATACGGTATCCGGTTTGGGGGTTAATGTTGGAGATGCCTGAATTAACAGTAAAAATATAATAAATGTTTTTGTGTTCTCGACAAATTTTCATCACTAAATGACATTTGTGGAAGTCATGGAAAAAATCAAAATCAACACTCGAAAATGCATTCAAATCTAGCTTTTTAGGAGGATTGATTTTTTTGCCACGACTTCCACGAATGTCATTTCTTGATAATTTTTTACAAGCACATTTTTTTTTTCAAAGTTTACCTTATAAAAAAATCAGATTTTTTTTGCTATTTAAAACTTTACTATTCATGAACGAGCATTTGAACTCAAGAGCAGATACTCCGCCTCTGTATTGTCCACCAGAGAGGTGCCCCTGGGTGGGCACAACCCACCAGGGCACGCCCTACTCTCCTAGCGCGCCCAGGTAGGTTGTACCCACCCGATGGCCCCGCTCATGACCCCCCTGATACTATAAAATCACATATTTCCAGAAAAAATCAGGGAAAAAGAATCATCGCGTTTCACGAGACGGAGCCGCCGCCAAGCCCTGTTCTTCCTCGGGAGGGCAGTTCTGGAGTCCGTTTGGGGCTTCGGAGAGGGGGATCTTCGTTCTTCGTCATCACCAACCAAACTCCATCGCCAATTCTATGATGCTCCCCACCGGGAGTGAGTAATTCCTTCGTAGGCTCGCTGGTCGGTGAGGAGTTGGATGAGATTCATCATGTAATCGAGTTAGTTTTGTTAGGGCCTGATCCCTAGTATCCACTATGTTCTTAGATTGATGTTGCTATGACTTTGTTGTGCTTAATGCTTGTCACTTTGGGTCCGGGTGCCATGAACTCAGATCTGAACCGTTTATGAATTCATCATTATATCCATGTTTTAGATCCGATCTTGCAAGTTATAGTCACCTACTACGTGTTATGACCCGGCAACCCCGAAGTGACAACAACCAGGCCCACTCCCGGTGATGACCGTAGTTTGAGGAGTTTATGTATTCACTATGTGTTAATGCTTTGTTCCGGTTCTCTATTAAAAGGATGCCTTAATATCCCTTAGTTTCCAATATGGACCCCGCTGCCACGGGAGGGTAGGACAAAAGATGTCATGCAAGTTCTTTTAATAAAGCACGTATGACTATTTACGGAATACATGCCTACATTATATCGATGAACTGGAGCTAGTGCCGTATCGCCCTAGGTTATAACTGTCACATGATGAATGTCATCCAACAAGTCACCGATCAAATGCCTACGAATTTATCTTATATTGTTTCTGCTAAGTTACTACTGCTATCATCACTATTACACTTGCTACAAAATTACTGCTGTCCCTGATACTGTTACCGTTGCTGCTGTCACTACTATCAAACTACTTTGCTACTGATCACTTTGCTGCAGATAATTAATCTCCAGGTGTGGTTGAATTGACAACTCAGCTGCTAATACCTTCAAATATTATTTGGCTCCCCTTGCGTCGAATCTATAAATTTGGGTTGAATACTCTATCCTCGAAAACCGTTGCGATCCCCTATACTTGTGGGTTATCAATACGGTATCCGGTTTGGGGGTCAATGTTGGAGATGCCTGAATTAACAGTAAAAATATAATAAATGTTTTTGTGTTCTCGACAAATTTTCATCACTAAATGACATTTGTGGAAGTCATGGAAAAAATCAAAATCAACACTCGAAAATGCATTCAAATCTAGCATTTTAGGAGGATTGATTTTTTTGCCACGACTTCCACGAATGTCATTTCTTGATAATTTTTTACAAGCACATAAAAATTTGTTAAAGTTTACCTTATAAAAAAATCAGATTTTTTTTTGCTATTTAAAACTTTACTATTCATGAACGATATTTTGAACTCAAGAGCAGATACTCCGCCTCTGTATTGTCCACCAGAGAGGGGGCCCTGGGTGGGCACAACCCACCAGGGCGCGCCCTACTCTCCTAGCGCGCCCAGGTAGGTTGTACCCACCTGATGGCCCCGCTCATGACCCCCCTGATACTATAAAATCACATATTTCCAGAAAAAATCAGGGAAAAAGAATTATCGCGTTTCACGAGATGGAGCCGCCGCCAAGCCCTGTTCTTCCTCGGGAGGGCAGTTCTGGAGTCTGTTTGGGGCTTCGGAGAGGGGGATCTTCATTCTTCGTCATCACCAACCAAACTCCATCGCCAATTCTATGATGCTCCCCACCGGGAGTGAGTAATTCCTTCATAGGCTCGCTGGTCGGTGAGGAGTTGGATGAGATTCATCATGTAATCGAGTTAGTTTTGTTAGGGCCTGATCCCTAGTATCCACTATGTTCTTAGATTGATGTTGCTATGACTTTGTTGTGCTTAATGCTTGTCACTTTGGGCCCGGGTGCCATGAACTCAGATCTGAACCGTTTATGAATTCATCATTATATCCATGTTTTAGATCCGATCTTGCAAGTTATAGTCACCTACTACGTGTTATGACCCGGCAACCCCGAAGTGACAACAACCAGGCCCACTCCCGGTGATGACCGTAGTTTGAGGAGTTTATGTATTCACTATGTGTTAATGCTTTGTTCCGGTTCTCTATTAAAAGGATGCCTTAATATCCCTTAGTTTCCAATATGGACCCCGCTGCCACGGGAGGGTAGGACAAAAGATGTCATGCAAGTTCTTTTAATAAAGCACGTATGACTATTTACGGAATACATGCCTACATTATATCGATGAACTGGAGCTAGTGCCGTATCGCCCTAGGTTATAACTGTCACATGATGAATGTCATCCAACAAGTCACCGATCAAATGCCTACGAATTTATCTTATATTATTTCTGCTAAGTTACTACTGCTATCATCACTGTTACACTTGCTACAAAATTACTGCTGTCCCTGATACTGTTACCGTTGCTGCTGTCACTACTATCAAACTACTTTGCTACTGATCACTTTGCTGCAGATAATTAATCTCCAGGTGTGGTTGAATTGACAACTCAGCTGCTAATACCTTCAAATATTATTTGGCTCCCCTTGCGTCGAATCTATAAATTTGGGTTGAATACCCTATCCTCGAAAACTGTTGCGATCCCCTATACTTGTGGGTTATCAATACGGTATCCGGTTTGGGGGTCAATGTTGGAGATGCCTGAACTAACAGTAAAAATATAATAAATGTTTTTGTGTTCTCGACAAATTTTCATCACTAAATGACATTTGTGGAAGTCATAGAAAAAATCAAAATCAGCACTCGAAAATGCATTCAAATCTAGCATTTTAGGAGGATTGATTTTTTTGCCACGACTTCCACGAATGTCATTTCTTGATAATTTTTTACAAGCACATAAAAAATTTGTCAAAGTTTACCTTATAAAAAAATCAGATTTTTTTTTGCTATTTAAAACTTTACTATTCATGAACGAGCATTTGAACTCAAGAGCAGATACTCCGCCTCTGTATTGTCCACCAGAGAGGGGCCCCTGGGTGGGCACAACCCACCAGGGCGCGCCCTACTCTCCTAGCGCGCCCAGGTAGGTTGTACCCACCTGATGGCCCCGCTCATGACCCCCCTGATACTATAAAATCACATATTTCCAGAAAAAATCAGGGAAAAAGAATCATCGCGTTTCACGAGACGGAGCCGCCGCCAAGCCCTGTTCTTCCTCGGGAGGGCAGTTCTGGAGTCCGTTTGGGGCTTCGGAGAGGGGGATCTTCGTTCTTCGTCATCACCAACCAAACTCCATCGCCAATTCTATGATGCTCCCCACCGGGAGTGAGTAATTCCTTCATAGGCTCGCTGGTCGGTGAGGAGTTGGATGAGATTCATCATGTAATCGAGTTAGTTTTGTTAGGGCCTGATCCCTAGTATCCACTATGTTCTTAGATTGATGTTGCTATGACTTTGTTGTGCTTAATGCTTGTCACTTTGGGCCCGGGTGCCATGAACTCAGATCTGAACCGTTTATGAATTCATCATTATATCCATGTTTTAGATCCGATCTTGCAAGTTATAGTCACCTACTACGTGTTATGACCCGGCAACCCCGAAGTGACAACAACCAGGCCCACTCCCGGTGATGACCGTAGTTTGAGGAGTTTATGTATTCACTATGTGTTAATGCTTTGTTCCGGTTCTCTATTAAAAGGATGCCTTAATATCCCTTAGTTTCCAATATGGACCCCGCTGCCACGGGAGGGTAGGACAAAAGATGTCATGCAAGTTCTTTTAATAAAGCACGTATGACTATTTACGGAATACATGCCTACATTATATCGATGAACTGGAGCTAGTGCCGTATCGCCCTAGGTTATAACTGTCACATGATGAATGTCATCCAACAAGTCACCGATCAAATGCCTACGAATTTATCTTATATTGTTTCTGCTAAGTTACTACTGCTATCATCACTATTACACTTGCTACAAAATTACTGCTGTCCCTGATACTGTTACCGTTGCTGCTGTCACTACTATCAAACTACTTTGCTACTGATCACTTTGCTGCAGATAATTAATCTCCAGGTGTGGTTGAATTGACAACTCAGCTGCTAATACCTCCAAATATTATTTGGCTCCCCTTGCGTCGAATCTATAAATTTGGGTTGAATACTCTATCCTCGAAAACTGTTGCGATCCCCTATACTTGTGGGTTATCAATACGGTATCCGGTTTGGGGGTCAATGTTGGAGATGCCTGAATTAACAGTAAAAATATAATAAATGTTTTTGTGTTCTCGACAAATTTTCATCACTAAATGACATTTGTGGAAGTCATGGAAAAAATCAAAATCAGCACTCGAAAATGCATTCAAATCTAGCATTTTAGGAGGATTGATTTTTTGCCACGACTTCCACGAATGTCATTTCTTGATAATTTTTTACAAGCACATAAAAATTTGTCAAAGTTTACCTTATAAAAAATCAGATTTTTTTTGCTATTTAAAACTTTACTATTCATGAACGATATTTTGAACTCAAGAGCAGATACTCCGCCTCTGTATTGTCCACCAGAGAGGGGCCCTGGGTGGGCACAACCCACCAGGGCGCGCCCTACTCTCCTAGCGCGCCCAGGTAGGTTGTACCCACCTGATGGCCCCGCTCATGACCCCCCTGATACTATAAAATCACATATTTCCAGAAAAAATCAGGGAAAAAGAATTATCGCGTTTCACGAGATGGAGCCGCCGCCAAGCCCTGTTCTTCCTCGGGAGGGCAGTTCTGGAGTCTGTTTGGGGCTTCGGAGAGGGGATCTTCATTCTTCGTCATCACCAACCAAACTCCATCGCCAATTCTATGATGCTCCCCACCGGGAGTGAGTAATTCCTTCATAGGCTCGCTGGTCGGTGAGGAGTTGGATGAGATTCATCATGTAATCGAGTTAGTTTTGTTAGGGCCTGATCCCTAGTATCCACTATGTTCTTAGATTGATGTTGCTATGACTTTGTTGTGCTTAATGCTTGTCACTTTGGGCCCGGGTGCCATGAACTCAGATCTGAACCGTTTATGAATTCATCATTATATCCATGTTTTAGATCCGATCTTGCAAGTTATAGTCACCTACTACGTGTTATGACCCGGCAACCCCGAAGTGACAACAACCAGGCCCACTCCCGGTGATGACCGTAGTTTGAGGAGTTTATGTATTCACTATGTGTTAATGCTTTGTTCCGGTTCTCTATTAAAAGGATGCCTTAATATCCCTTAGTTTCCAATATGGACCCCGCTGCCACGGGAGGGTAGGACAAAAGATGTCATGCAAGTTCTTTTAATAAAGCACGTATGACTATTTACGGAATACATGCCTACATTATATCGATGAACTGGAGCTAGTGCCGTATCGCCCTAGGTTATAACTGTCACATGATGAATGTCATCCAACAAGTCACCGATCAAATGCCTACGAATTTATCTTATATTATTTCTGCTAAGTTACTACTGCTATCATCACTGTTACACTTGCTACAAAATTACTGCTGTCCCTGATACTGTTACCGTTGCTGCTGTCACTACTATCAAACTACTTTGCTACTGATCACTTTGCTGCAGATAATTAATCTCCAGGTGTGGTTGAATTGACAACTCAGCTGCAAATACCTTCAAATATTATTTGGCTCCCCTTGCGTCGAATCTATAAATTTGGGTTGAATACTCCATCCTCGAAAACTGTTGCGATCCCCTATACTTGTGGGTTATCAATACGGTATCCGGTTTGGGGGTCAATGTTGGAGATGCCTGAACTAACAGTAAAAATATAATAAATGTTTTTGTGTTCTCGACAAATTTTCATCACTAAATGACATTTGTGGAAGTCATGGAAAAAATCAAAATCAGCACTCGAAAATGCATTCAAATCTAGCATTTTAGGAGGATTGATTTTTTTGCCACGACTTCCACGAATGTCATTTCTTGATAATTTTTTACAAGCACATAAAAAATTTGTCAAAGTTTACCTTATAAAAAAATCAGATTTTTTTTTGCTATTTAAAACTTTACTATTCATGAACGAGCATTTGAACTCAAGAGCAGATACTCCGCCTCTGTATTGTCCACCAGAGAGGGCCCCTGGGTGGGCACAACCCACCAGGGCGCGCCCTACTCTCCTAGCGCGCCCAGGTAGGTTGTACCCACCTGATGGCCCCGCTCATGACCCCCCTGATACTATAAAATCACATATTTCCAGAAAAAATCAGGGAAAAAGAATTATCGCGTTTCACGAGATGGAGCCGCCGCCAAGCCCTGTTCTTCCTCGGGAGGGCAGTTCTGGAGTCCGTTTGGGGCTTCGGAGAGGGGGATCTTCGTTCTTCGTCATCACCAACCAAACTCCATCGCCAATTCTATGATGCTCCCCACCGGGAGTGAGTAATTCCTTCATAGGCTCGCTGGTCGGTGAGGAGTTGGATGAGATTCATCATGTAATCGAGTTAGTTTTGTTAGGGCCTGATCCCTAGTATCCACTATGTTCTTAGATTGATGTTGCTATGACTTTGTTGTGCTTAATGCTTGTCACTTTGGGCCCGGGTGCCATGAACTCAGATCTGAACCGTTTATGAATTCATCATTATATCCATGTTTTAGATCCGATCTTGCAAGTTATAGTCACCTACTACGTGTTATGACCCGGCAACCCCGAAGTGACAACAACCAGGCCCACTCCCGGTGATGACCGTAGTTTGAGGAGTTTATGTATTCACTATGTGTTAATGCTTTGTTCCGGTTCTCTATTAAAAGGATGCCTTAATATCCCTTAGTTTCCAATATGGACCCCGCTGCCACGGGAGGGTAGGACAAAAGATGTCATGCAAGTTCTTTTAATAAAGCACGTATGACTATTTACGGAATACATGCCTACATTATATCGATGAACTGGAGCTAGTGCCGTATCGCCCTAGGTTATAACTGTCACATGATGAATGTCATCCAACAAGTCACCGATCAAATGCCTACGAATTTATCTTATATTGTTTCTGCTAAGTTACTACTGCTATCATGACTGTTACACTTGCTACAAAATTACTGTTGTCCCTGATACTGTTACCGTTGCTGCTGTCACTACTACCAAACTACTTTGCTACTGATCACTTTGTTGCAGATAATTAATCTCCAGGTGTGGTTGAATTGACAACTCAGCTGCTAATACCTTCAAATATTATTTGGCTCCCCTTGCGTCGAATCTATAAATTTGGGTTGAATACTCTATCTTCGAAAACTGTTGCGATCCCCTATACTTGTGGGTTATCAATACGGTATCCGGTTTGGGGGTTAATGTTGGAGATGCCTGAATTAACAGTAAAAATATAATAAATGTTTTTGTGTTCTCGACAAATTTTCATCACTAAATGACATTTGTGGAAATCATGGAAAAAATCAAAATCAACACTCGAAAATGCATTCAAATCTAGCTTTTTAGGAGGATTGATTTTTTTGCCACGACTTCCACGAATGTCATTTCTTGATAATTTTTTACAAGCACATATTTTTTTTCAAAGTTTACCTTATAAAAAAATCAGATTTTTTTTGCTATTTAAAACTTTACTATTCATGAACGAGCATTTGAACTCAAGAGCAGATACTCCGCCTCTGTATTGTCCACCAGAGAGGTGCCCCTGGGTGGGCACAACCCACCAGGGCACGCCCTACTCTCCTAGCGCGCCCAGGTAGGTTGTACCCACCCGATGGCCCCGCTCATGACCCCCCTGATACTATAAAATCACATATTTCCAGAAAAAATCAGGGAAAAAGAATCATCGCGTTTCACGAGACGGAGCCGCCGCCAAGCCCTGTTCTTCCTCGGGAGGGCAGTTCTGGAGTCCGTTTGGGGCTTCGGAGAGGGGGATCTTCGTTCTTCGTCATCACCAACCAAACTCCATCGCCAATTCTATGATGCTCCCCACCGGGAGTGAGTAATTCCTTCGTAGGCTCGCTGGTCGGTGAGGAGTTGGATGAGATTCATCATGTAATCGAGTTAGTTTTGTTAGGGCCTGATCCCTAGTATCCACTATGTTCTTAGATTGATGTTGCTATGACTTTGTTGTGCTTAATGCTTGTCACTTTGGGTCCGGGTGCCATGAACTCAGATCTGAACCGTTTATGAATTCATCATTATATCCATGTTTTAGATCCGATCTTGCAAGTTATAGTCACCTACTACGTGTTATGACCCGGTAACCCCGAAGTGACAACAACCAGGCCCACTCCCGGTGATGACCGTAGTTTGAGGAGTTTATGTATTCACTATGTGTTAATGCTTTGTTCCGGTTCTCTATTAAAAGGATGCCTTAATATCCCTTAGTTTCCAATATGGACCCCGCTGCCACGGGAGGGTAGGACAAAAGATGTCATGCAAGTTCTTTTAATAAAGCACGTATGACTATTTACGGAATACATGCCTACATTATATCGATGAACTGGAGCTAGTGCCGTATCGCCCTAGGTTATAACTGTCACATGATGAATGTCATCCAACAAGTCACCGATCAAATGCCTACGAATTTATCTTATATTGTTTCTGCTAAGTTACTACTGCTATCATCACTATTACACTTGCTACAAAATTACTGCTGTCCCTGATACTGTTACCGTTGCTGCTGTCACTACTATCAAACTACTTTGCTACTGATCACTTTGCTGCAGATAATTAATCTCCAGGTGTGGTTGAATTGACAACTCAGCTGCTAATACCTTCAAATATTATTTGGCTCCCCTTGCGTCGAATCTATAAATTTGGGTTGAATACTCTATCCTCGAAAACTGTTGCGATCCCCTATACTTGTGGGTTATCAATACGGTATCCGGTTTGGGGGTCAATGTTGGAGATGCCTGAATTAACAGTAAAAATATAATAAATGTTTTTGTGTTCTCGACAAATTTTCATCACTAAATGACATTTGTGGAAGTCATGGAAAAAATCAAAATCAACACTCGAAAATGCATTCAAATCTAGCATTTTAGGAGGATTGATTTTTTTGCCACGACTTCCACGAATGTCATTTCTTGATAATTTTTTACAAGCACATAAAAATTTGTCAAAGTTTACCTTATAAAAAAATCAGATTTTTTTTTTGCTATTTAAAACTTTACTATTCATGAACGATATTTTGAACTCAAGAGCAGATACTCCGCCTCTGTATTGTCCACCAGAGAGGGGCCCCTGGGTGGGCACAACCCACCAGGGCGCGCCCTACTCTCCTAGCGCGCCCAGGTAGGTTGTACCCACCTGATGGCCCCGCTCATGACCCCCCTGATACTATAAAATCACATATTTCCAGAAAAAATCAGGGAAAAAGAATTATCGCGTTTCACGAGATGGAGCCGCCGCCAAGCCCTGTTCTTCCTCGGGAGGGCAGTTCTGGAGTCTGTTTTGGGCTTCGGAGAGGGGGATCTTCATTCTTCGTCATCACCAACCAAACTCCATCGCCAATTCTATGATGCTCCCCACCGGGAGTGAGTAATTCCTTCATAGGCTCGCTGGTCGGTGAGGAGTTGGATGAGATTCATCATGTAATCGAGTTAGTTTTGTTAGGGCCTGATCCCTAGTATCCACTATGTTCTTAGATTGATGTTGCTATGACTTTGTTGTGCTTAATGCTTGTCACTTTGGGCCCGGGTGCCATGAACTCAGATCTGAACCGTTTATGAATTCATCATTATATCCATGTTTTAGATCCGATCTTGCAAGTTATAGTCACCTACTACGTGTTATGACCCGGCAACCCCGAAGTGACAACAACCAGGCCCACTCCCGGTGATGACCGTAGTTTGAGGAGTTTATGTATTCACTATGTGTTAATGCTTTGTTCCGGTTCTCTATTAAAAGGATGCCTTAATATCCCTTAGTTTCCAATATGGACCCCGCTGCCACGGGAGGGTAGGACAAAAGATGTCATGCAAGTTCTTTTAATAAAGCACGTATGACTATTTACGGAATACATGCCTACATTATATCGATGAACTGGAGCTAGTGCCGTATCGCCCTAGGTTATAACTGTCACATGATGAATGTCATCCAACAAGTCACCGATCAAATGCCTACGATTTATCTTATATTGTTTCTGCTAAGTTACTACTGCTATCATCACTGTTACACTTGCTACAAAATTACTGCTGTCCCTGATACTGTTACCGTTGCTGCTGTCACTACTATCAAACTACTTTGCTACTGATCACTTTGCTGCAGATAATTAATCTCCAGGTGTGGTTGAATTGACAACTCAGCTGCTAATACCTTCAAATATTATTTGGCTCCCCTTCCGTCGAATCTATAAATTTGGGTTGAATACTCTATCCTCGAAAACTGTTGCGATCCCCTATACTTGTGGGTTATCAATACGGTATCCGGTTTGGGGGTCAATGTTGGAGATGCCTGAATTAACAGTAAAAATATAATAAATGTTTTTGTGTTCTCGACAAATTTTCATCACTAAATGACATTTGTGGAAGTCATGGAAAAAATCAAAATCAACACTCGAAAATGCATTCAAATCTAGCATTTTAGGAGGATTGATTTTTTTGCCACGACTTCCACGAATGTCATTTCTTGATAATTTTTTACAAGCACATAAAAATTTGTCAAAGTTTACCTTATAAAAAATCAGATTTTTTTTTTTGCTATTTAAAACTTTACTATTCATGAACGAGATTTTGAACTCAAGAGCAGATACTCCGCCTCTGTATTGTCCATAATATTTGTTTTTGCCTTTGCTAGTTGGATTGCTTGTTTTGTTGCTCTTTTGTGGTGCGATTCATTTTTTGGGCTTGCACTTGATGAGCAGGCATATCGTCCATAGTCATACATCAACAACGTCAATCTTAAGATGATGTGCCGTCTCAGTCTCTCACAGGTGTTCATAGGGTAGTTTATGCGTGCGTAAGTTCATAGGGATGAGCGTATGTACGTATATATGAGCGTCTGCGTCTGTATTATATTAAAAAAATGTTTCCAAGTCCAGCATCAATTGTAAAATATATGTTTATAACTTTTATGCGAAAATGATCCAGATCTATTACCAAAAATCACCGGAAGAACAAATCACCTCAAACATAATAAAAAATGCATCGAGATTTTGAGACCACCGAACGACCACTACTGCCGTTAGAACGAGCAGCCGACATGACGTTGTCGTCGCGCTCGTATCGAAGCCGGCTTAACCTTATCGATGACAACTGAAAAGTCTTCGTGCATGTGCCCGTAAGTATCAGCACCCTAAAGCCGCAATTGTCTTTGCTAAACCCTTGAATAGATCAGAAACATCTGACACCAAATCTCGCCACATGATGAGAAACACTAATCTCGATGCCCCAAAGAGACGGCAGCAATCTACAATTATTAACAAAAGTTCACATGTCATGTTGTGTGATCAACCATAGTCTAGACGCGATGACATTGTTCCCAGGAGTACAAGTTTTGGATATGTACTTGTTCACGTGTTTTATGAAAAGCAACAATGTAAGCACTATGCAGATAATAATATAGTCTAGAATAACGTGTATGTTACTAGTGTAAGTTATTCTCCACCGTGACTAGGATAATACCGGACTTTTTACCCCAGAGCTTTTTTTCTTCTTCTTTTGAGGAGCATTTTACCCAGAGCTATACGTCGGTTATTGCGACCTGGAAGATAGTGCCACCTTGAAATTTTCTCTTAGTGGGCCGGCCCGGTCACACTATTTTGTTCTGATGTTTTATTCGGTTTTCTTTCAGTGTTTCTTTTGGTTTTAGCTCGTTTATTTAGTTTGTCGCGTTGATTTTCTCTTGTTTTTTTCTGTGTTTCTTCAACGGGTTTCTTTGGGTTTTTTAACACATGTCTACTTTCTTCAATACATATTTCACATTTTTCATATACTCGTGGAACATTTATTTGACACACGTTGAACATTTTTAAAGTGCGTGATGTACATATTTCAAATACATATTTTGAATGTTTATTTATTTAATACATGTTAAAACATTTTAAATAAATGTTAAAAAATTCTAAAAGTATGCACACTTTTTTACATAGTATAATTGTTTTCAAAAAAATATCACGGACATATTTTTGAAGTGTTCGAATATTTTTTTGACTGCTAGTTGCGTGAACATCTTTAAAAGTTGAGAGAGGGACGAGAGAGTTTTTGACCACACTCGCACGCCGCTGCAAAGAAAATCATAGACCGGATTAAGGTTGATGCAAGGCAGTGGGCTGACAGTCACGACCCAAGACTATCAGTCCCACTTCTTGGTGAAATCAATAGCCTGAGGTGAGGCGAAAAAAGAACTCGTCATTGCTCCTGTTCCAAATTATATCAAACAGTCGAGCTCATCCCAGGGGCAGATCGAATGGCCACAATTCTCAAAACGCTAAGAAGGCTCAGGTTCCCCGTAGATCTCTAACTATGGGATGGGACAGACCCATACGATCAACCGATACAAGGCGTTAAAGGAGAAGATACACTACAAGAAATTTGTTAATCCATGACGGTTCTAATCCATCACAGGCTAGAGCAAAACCATCATGGGTACGTGTTGAATCTGTCATGTATGTTGCGTTATAATTTGACACCGTACCTTTTTTTTAGGTGATTTGACACCGTACTTTTACGCTCGCTTGGGGCGATGCTAGCTTCTTCCATCTCGCTTCAAGCGGGGATGAATAAAGGAGCACCCATTTTTACCGGCTCGGACGGCCCATAGAAACGCAGGGTTCCCCAGGCCCCCTGACGGCCCATAGAGACACAGGCGCTCACCCAGGCCCGCCGATTCGCGCCAAAACCCGAACCCGCGTGACGAAACGCAGCGCGCGCTCGCTCGGCTTCCCGCGAAGCCGAAGCCGAGCAGCCCCGTTCGCGCCAAAACCCGCCCCCCTTCTCCCGCCGTTCTCCGGCTACTTCTCCCCCCTCCACAAGCCCTTGACGGCAACCCACCTGACCCAAGCCGCCCTCCCCTCCCCCGCCCCCCTCCGTCTCCCGCTCCCCAGCCCCCCCTCGGCCTCCCTCGGACGCGCGCCGCAGATGGGCCCCGCCACGCAGCAGCGCCACCGGACGCGCGCGGGGCGCCCGGCCTCCAGGCGGCCCAGGGTTCCGGCGGCCGACAAAGACGACGGCGGCGTCAGGTGCGAGGCGTGCGGGTCCGGCCGCCACGCGGACGAGCTGCTGCTCTGCGACGGCTGCGACCGCGGCCTCCACATCTTCTGCCTCCGCCCCATCCTCCCGCGCGTGCCCGCCGGCGACTGGTTCTGCCCCTCCTGCGCCGCCGCCGCCACCACCTCGTCGTCGGCCAAATCCGCCGCCGTCGTCCAGACCAAGATGCCCAAACGTAAGTAGATTAAAACAGATTCCTATCTCGTTGACCATTTCTGGATTGGATCTGCTCGTTTGCTCGTTTGCTGATTTGGATCTCGTGATTTGGTTGCAGAGTTCCCGCTGATCCAGACGAAGATCGTCGATTTCTTCAAGATCCAGCGCCGCCCGGCGGCCGTGGCCGCCGATCCGCCGGAGGGGAAGAAGAGGAAGCGGAAGGCCGCCACCGCGCTGGTGGTGTCCAAGAAGAAGAGCCGGAAGCTGCTGCCCTTCACCCCCAGCGAGGACCCCGTCCGGCGCCTCACGCAGATGGCCTCGCTCGCCACCGCGCTCACGGCCACCGGCGCCGTCTTCAGCAACGACCTCACCTACGTGCCCGGCATGGCGCCCCGCTCCGCCAACCAGTCCGCCCTCGAGGCGGGAGGGATGCAGGTCAGACGCTTCCCCCAATTCCACCACCCGATCTCCATTAAATTCAGTGTCGCGACGCCATTTCAGTTTTGCTGAAATCTCGGTTGACATTTCATCTCAGGTGCTGCCGAGGGAGGATGCAGAGACCTTGAGCCTGTGCAAGAGGATGATGGAGCAAGGGGAATGGCCCCCTCTCCTCGTCGTCTTCGATCCAGTGGAAGGGTTAGTAGCATTATCGACAAATTCACTGCTCATTTCTGAACTTGTTCTTCAGAATCCTTCGGGCACTGATGATGATTGTGTGGAAATTTCTCGGACAGATTCACGGTCGAGGCAGACAGGCACATCAAGGACCTGACCATCATCACCGAGTACGTCGGCGACGTGGACTACCTTACAAACCGCGAGCACGACGACGGCGACAGCATGATGACCCTGCTCTCCGCCGCGCCCCCATCCAAGAGCCTGGTCATCTGCCCCGACAAGCGGAGCAACATTGCGCGGTTCATCAACGGGATCAACAACCACACGCCGTAAGCATTCTCTTCCTCTGACCACCACCGTGCATTTACGCATTGTTAGGAACCATGCCTGAAAAAATTTGCGTGATGATGACCATTGCAGGGAAGGCAGGAAGAAGCAGAACCTCAAGTGCGTGCGGTTCGCCATCGACGGCGAGTGCCACTGTCTCCTGGTGGCCAACAGGGACATCTCCAAGGGGGAGAGGCTGTACTACGACTACAACGGTGACGAGCACGAGTACCCAACTCACCATTTTGTATGACACATGAGCTGATGTTTAGTCTGCAATCTGCATATTCATTTTATCTGTAGTCATAGGAAAACAATTGTGATGATCCCATTCCCCCAAAACTCAACATGTAGAGTCATCTAAGTGGTTGATAGATCTGGAAATTTTTAACTTGGAAAAGGGGAAAAGGGGAATTGTAAACATTGTGTATCCAATGGAATGGAATGCAATGGCAAATGGGTTGTTCTGTTCATGCCTGTGTCTGGTGTAATTGCTCTTTGTCAATGTTTTTGTTCAAAGGTACAAATGCCAAAAGAAGATGAAATATATTGTGCTACTCCCTCCGTATCAATGTTACAAATAAATGACTTTAGAGACAGTTGGCATGGTCCTCAAGATGGGGTTCCACTAATTCATAACACAATATATTTACAGTATTTTAAAAATTATAAATATCTTTTAAAACAAATCTGTACATATGTTTTCAATATTTTGGACAATTAAAATGGTATTCATAGTTAGTTTTAAAAGCTTAACTGAAGGTATCCAAGATGTCACTTATTTGTGCAAGTCAAGTGAAACTCACAGGGCTGTAGGGCTGAGCTTAGCAGTTTTTTTTTCTTTTCTTTCTAGAGCGAGGCATAGGGGCATCTGAAATGTTGAATCAAAGTTCGAAACGGCTTAGGATTGTGCGTATGTCTAGATGTCCAGTTAGGTCCAACATAAGCTGTGGTGAGAATAAGCTTGTCAAATTTGTGAGGATGGGTTTAGAACAAACTTATGGATATCAGTTTATTCTGAGTGGTGAATGGTGTAAAGTTTGAAATAGCCCTTGGAGTAGTCTAGTAGATGGAACAATTGTTTCAGCCCGTTATTTGTGCAAGTTGCCGCGAATATGAAGTTCTACAAAATACTTGACCATACATAATGATTATCGACGCATCAAGTGAATCTACTCATGTGCAGCAAACAAATAAAAAATCTGCTTTCATGCAACACACTGAAAATCAGCAATACATACACATTCTGGACAGGTAGAAGGGAATGTTTAACACATCAGCAGAATACACAAGATCAGCCATCGGCAATTTTACAAATATTCTTGCCATCAAAATGCAATGCAAGCTGTCAAGTTTGCTTGCCTTGCCTACAAAAATAATGACTGGACAAATTTTAGCGAATCGTTCATCTCGCCGCCATCAAACTCGTGGCTATTCCGTTGTGCAGAGGTCCGTCCATAATCTTTTCCCTCAAACAACACAAAGCGTTGATCACACAAAGAACTGTCCCTAATGTCGTTATGCAAAACATGCATCCAACAACTGTCTTCTTTTTCTTATCAACACAGAGGCATGTTATGCGCATAATGATACACCGTTTCATCCTGATACAGAGATCAAAGTTACGCATTTAGGCAGAGGATGTGATCCCTGTTCATCTTGGGATGCAAGAATTGAACAGACTCATGTGAAATTCCATCTTCATGAATTGATCGTCAATCATTTGAAAAGTGTGCAGAAATCCACCACAGCAACACTTGCATGCAACATAAGGAACACCACAAACACACAAACTAGCTCTAGTTGAGGGCTGGGAGCAAAGCAATTTGGACATGTTGACCAGCACAAAACAGAAACAATAGCAGAGAACAGGAACATATGAAAGAACAAGCAAAGTTTACTAGTAATGCAACCTATGATACTGTCGGTCAATGCACGGTACATCTCATCGCTCCCCAATGGTGTCACTGAAATGACCCATTTGCAAAGTTTAAGCTAACAATCACAGTTCAAACCAAATCGACAAAACATTCAGCTAGAGCTAGCCAATAGGTTATAGAAGTAGCTCTGGCCATTAGAGATATTAGTATGACTGTCAATGCTTGATACATTAGTATTGTAATACCATTATAGGAGGTGATTTCTACCAAATTAGAGAACAAACTACTTTTGAAAATTGACCTGTTTATGAACAGCACCACTGGAAACTGTGAACTATCCACCATCCATGACCATGGGTTACAAAACCCCACCAGCTTCTTTAGCTATCTGTTTTAAAATAGCCAAGTTCATCAAGTAATTATACTGACAAACTCCACACGGTAAGCTTAGAGGAACGAAAAAGCCATCCTACTCAGAATCAGCGAGCATAAATTTATAAAACTGAAACTAAGACTGCTAGATAAATACATTTCAGAAACTTTGCATCACTTTGATACCTTTTACTATGGAAATTCTACATTTGATTATAGAAAATGAAATCGATTGCTTTCAGAAATTAGTACAAAACTGAACAATGAAGGTTAGCTCTATACAATTTTCAAACCAAATTATAAGAATCCAGAAATATAAGAACTATCTTTCTTTTAGCAAAAACAGTAGGGAAGGCCCCTACTGTAACTCTTTTTCATTGTATAATGGAAAAATTACAAATGGTGGGGTATAGCATAGCTATAGTCTTACAAATGTTCCTACAAATAATCTAACCATGATTGCATTCCCTCCTTAAGACTAGGTTTGGTTCTCTTGGTCACCATAGCAAAGTGTTCTTTGAAGCAACTAATGCAATATTCTAAGTTTCTTTGCTTGTGATCAAAGATGATGCCATTCCTGTGTTTCCATAGACTCCAGCAACCTGCGATCAAACATTATTTGAAACATTTGATTGTAATTCTCTTTTTGGCCTCCATCAACATATCGAATATAGTCAAATCTGCATTCCATTCAGAGCCCAGAGCAATCCAGAAGTTTTGACTGAAATCACATGAAAAGAATAGGTGGATATAATCCTCATTAGTTTCATCACCACACAGAACACATCTGTTGTTTTCCACATAGAAGTACTTTCTGGTAAGTAAGTCCCTTGTGTTCAATCTGTCTTGTAGGAGAAGCGAAAAGAACTTCTGTTTATGCAGACAGCTGGATTTCCATATCCAGTGAAAGGGTTTGGCAGCATCAGGTGGATTACCAGCAAACTGAAGGTAAATTCTTTTTTGCGGAGTATTTAGTGCTGGACCAGTAAAAATTCCATGTAACTTTCATAGAAATATCTGGCAGTCCATTCAGTTACTCTGGTAACACAAGACATGAAAAAACATTACCTGGATAAAAATGCGGTGAGGTTTGAAAATAATAAAATAAGCCAGTCCCACTTCCTCACGGCCATCGCCTTCAACAGCACTGCCATCAAGAAGGTGAACCGGATCATCCGCGGATTCTTATGGGCAGGATCGGATAAGGCCAACGGTGGTCAGTGCCTCGTCAACTGGCAGCGTGTATGCCGGCCTATCTCCCTCGGTGGCCTCGGCATCCGAGACATACAGCGCACGGGCATCTCTCTCCGTGTTCGATGGCTATGGCTGCAACGTACTGACGCTACTCGCCCGTGGAGCCACCTTCACATCCCCCACGACGCGGATGCGAGTGCAATTTTCAGAGCCTCCACGACTTGGCAGCTTGGAGCAGGAGACTCTTGCAGATTCTGGACCAACCACTGGATCGCTGGCAGGTCTGTGGCCGAGATCGCCCCTCTCGTTCTCGCTCTCGTCCCAAGGCACCTTCGGAAGGAGCGCTGCGTGCGTGATGGTCTACACCAGCGCTCTTGGGTGCAGGATATCCGAGGCGCGCTTGGGCCGGCGGCCATGGTGCAGTACGTTGAGCTATGGCGCTTGGTGCGACACACTAACCTCTCCAGCGAGCCGGACATGCTACGCTGGCGATGGACCTCTTCTGCTACATACACGGCAAGCTCCTGCTACAAGGCCTTATTCTTCGGAGCTTGTGAAGACCCTTTCTGGCGGCTCACCTGGCGACCTTGGGCTCCTCTCCGCGTCAAGTTCTTCCTTTGGCTGGCCATGCTAAACCGCTGCTGGACCGTGGAACGCCTGGCTCGCCACGGATTGCCCCACGACGACGCTTGCGCCTTGTGTGACCATGGGGAAGAGACCATGCACCACATTCTTGCCGGATGCTCTTTCTATCGCCAAATTTGGCACGAGATCCTCGGCTGGGCGCGTGTGCCCATCAACCTCCCTGACCCCGACACGCCATTCCAATTGTGGTGGCAATCCTCTCTCGACCTCGCGCCCGCTTCCATGCGCAAGGGTCTATCCTCCCTCATCATCCTCTCAGCTTGGTGGATTTGGAAGCAACGCAATGCTTGTATTTTTGACGGAGCGACACCATCGATCAACTTCACCTCCGACACCATCAAGGACGAGGCGCGACTATGGGCCAAGGCGGGCGCCACCGGACTGCAAAACATTATCCCCAGTGCTTAGTCTCTAGTTTCCGGTCGCGGGGCTGAGCATACCCCCATCTGTTGTGCTCCTTCGCTAGTACACCATGCCTAGTGCGCACATGGCCTTGTAAGCGTTGTAATCCCATGCTTGTACTCTTCTTCTATCAATACAAAGATACGCAGCTTGCGTATTCGCGAAAAAAAGAGATAATTATTTAATAAAATCAAATTCACGGGGTAAAAAGGATCATGGGACATATCCAAACCCACCATCGCTTAAGCCTTTATTCCCAATAGGCTTCTGCAATTCCTAGACCACCATGGAACATATCAGCAGCAGCAGAGCCTAGTCTTCGTACTCCCTAAAATAAAGTACATTTCAAAGAATAAGGATAAGAGAAACAACATAAAGGAGAAAAGTGGGTGCATGTGTGATAAATACATTTCAGAAATTTATAAAACTGAAAGAATGAAAGGAAAAAAAGCCATCCTATTCAGAATACTTTTCCTTGTTAATCAGGGGAAGATTCACTTACCCTACAAACGTCAGTGAATTCCTTGAACAAACTTATATTGGCTCACATCTGCTGCATGAACTATCTGAATTACATGAATTATGACTGCATACTGAAGTACTTAAATGAACAGATACATTGGTTCTATGGTCACTGCAAGATTTTAATGGCAGGCATGTCAGCCCAGAACTACTCGCTAGCACTCGAGTACACTGATAAACAACCGGTGGAAGAGCCAAGTGCTAGTACTACTTGCGCTCAGCACACTAGAATCTCGGCTAACAAGGCACACAATGGTGTGCACATATCCTTCTTGTACAGTTGTATAGGAGAAAAAAAGGCTACCTTGCCTGTCAGGCTGACATGAATCTTTTGCCCATTACAATAGGCGCCTTTGCCTGTTAAATGAGAAAACAAAACGTGGAAAAACTATTTTAATAGTTATTAGAACCAGAACGAGGAAGCACGCCAATTGCTCATCAAAGATCCTACCAGAAGATGCAGAAACTGTAGAGTGCTCCAGGCCTCCAGCACATAGGCCTACCACAAAATTCCACCTAAATGAGATGGCAATATCGCGTGAGTAATACGGAGGGAAGCTATTTCTAAGACCGAGATAATCTGTGTGACTGTGTCCAATATTCCATAGTCATATGGTTCGAGAATTACAGAACAAGGAATCCCGATCTGAAGTGTTAGGTGTACTGAAAGAGTTAGCTAGAACAATGCTAAACTGTAAGTAGTAAATTTCATTGTTTTCCTTTTCCACTCATTCGCTCTAATTAAGATCCAAATACATACTACGTTCATTAATTATATGCAACGGCTAAGGATCCCAAGTGTATGAGTCAGCTGTTGGATTAGAGACAGCAGCTAAAAGTGATTAATTACAGTTTACAACATAGGAAATCACACAAGCAACCACATGCTGAATAATAGAACATCTAAATTCAGATTGAACAGATCTAAATTCAGTTAAAGAATCTTTTAGCCATTACTTAATAATGTATCCTGACATACATAACCAGATCATTATAAAGTCAAAAACTCATCAAGGTCTTGAACCTTGGTACTGTACGAGCTACAAAGACATGTATCCTATCCTTGGGGTAAATGGCGGTTGCATGTATCCTATCCATGGGGTAGCGAAAACACACACACAATACGAAGCTGGTCAGCTTCAGAATAGATATGGGGTGGCAAATGGTGATTGCATCATCCACTCGGTTGGGATTGCCGGTGAGCTTGGAGCGGAGTCGTACCAGCTGACTGAGGTTGCTTCATCGTCCGTGGTGTCACCTCCTGTCCAAGAATCACAAATTCCAGCATACGGGGCACAAGGCAGTAAGCTGAAATAATTTAGCATTGCTGTCTGGCTCTGCAAGTCAGTGGGCAGTGGTTCGATGATGGGCATCGACAAGTCGAATTGATCAGAATTATCAAAAAGGGGTGTGACTGAACCACCATGGAGGACGGTGTCGTAGTTGCTCGCCATGGAACCAGCATGGTCGGACATGGAGAAGCTGTAATTGACCTGTGATTCAGGGACGACAGGCATCAAGAAGTCACCCAGGAGGACTTGATCAGAATTCTGATTGGCCATGGAGAAGCTGCAATTGACATCTGATTCAGGGAGAGGCATCACGAAGTCACCCAGGACTTGATCAGGCGTGAGGCCGGACATGAGATCACCAAGAAGCTGGTCCACTGAGACGCCATCCCAGCAGTTGTTCAAGTCTGGCTGTGGCTCCTCGACGGCCGGCGGCGGAACTGGTGCAGCAGGAGGAACAAGAAGCCGCCGCTTCACAGTCTTCACCGGAGCTGAGTCGTCTCTGGCCTTCCTCTTCCTCTCCCTCTTGTATGCCGGCGACGTGGGGACGGACGCAGATCGGGGCTTGCGCGGGCTCTGGTAGACCTTGCAAAGAACTGGAACTGATTCGCCTTTCTCATCATCTCCCTGATCATGAGCCATACGGAACTCCACCATGAGCCACACGGCCTCCACGGATCCGTCGGCATGGACGGGCTTGTACCTGAAACTTTGCTTGTACCCGACGACTCGGCCGCGGCCCTCGCCGTCGAGGACGGCCGCCCTCCCCTTCTCGGCGTGCCACGTGCCCTCGCCGCCGGCGACGGCGCGGGACCTGCGCTTGTCGTGCCCGGACAGGGCCTTGGCGGAGCCGAAGAAGTACCAGCACCGCCTCTCCTCCCCGGTCTTGGGCGCCAGCAGGATCGCGGGCAGGAGGCCCGAGACGAGGGCGGCCGGGTCGGCGGCGTACGCGTCGGCGGAGTGCAGGAACCTGGCGGCGGGCTCAGGGAGGGGCTCGGAAGCGATCATGGGGCGGAGGTAGAAGGAGATGAGGTCGGCGTCGGAAGGGCTGAACCTGCAGCCCTGGGGAAGGATGGAGGAGGAGGCCATGGGTCATCGAAGCTGGCGTGGCCGGCGGGGAGCTGGCTAGGGTTCGGTGGATCTGGGAGGCGCCGGCGGCGGGGTCTGGGATGGGTGGATCGAAGATTCGAAGATGCGCGCGCGCTCTGCCGCCTTTTGTAGTGCTTGAAATCTTGAAGGAGGGCGCGTATTGGAGAAGAGAACGCGGGTTTGGGTTTGGGCTTGGATTTGGGATGGGAGGGGTGGAAGACGCGTTCCGTGGGCTCTTTCCATAAAAGAAAATCAGTGATTTCCTTTCGTGGGTCCGAACTACACACTGAAGATTTGCTATAATTACTTTTTTTTACAAACTCCGAAGCTTTTTATTCAACTGTCACAATGTTTAGGGGCGAAACCAAGTCTATTGGCCTGACTAACCAGACATGTTGTCTGGTGGCCATCCCCTACATATAAAGCATGCTTTGCGAGTTTATGAACCTCGACTTTCAAGCTCCTAAATTCATGACTAAATTCATGATATGCAGAGCTCCTGTTCAGCGCCTTAAGCACCCGAACAAGTTGTTGGCACCCACGCGCCCCGCTCATGGGCCGGCCCAAGAAGAAAGCAATCTCTCCCTAGTCATTTGATCATGTTTTTTGTGGGTCTGATCGCTTTTGACCGGTCATGGTTGACCAACTGAGGTCAATCATTGTGTTTTTGAAAAAACGTAAATTTTTCTAAACAAATAGCAAAAAATCGAAAAAATAGTGAACTGAAAAAATGTTTGCAGATTTCTAAAATAATCACAAACTTCGAAAAAGTTCATGAATTTGACAAATATCATCAAATTTGGAAAAGAAAGTTCATTGAGTTTGAAAAAAGTTCATCAAATTGGAAAAAAATTCATTGATTTTTAAAAAATCATTGAAAAAGGTTCATAGTTTCATAAAAAGTTTATCGAATTTCAATAAAAAACATCAAATTTGGAAAAAGTTTATTGATTCTTAAAAAAGTTCATTGAATTTGTAAAAGTTCAAGCATTTTGAAAAAAATAAGAAAAACAAGAAAATAAAGAAAAAACTAAAACAAAAACTGGTCCAGAAACAAGGCTTTCTGCGAATGGGAAACTGTCCAGTGACCAGAAAAACCGGATTGGCAAGTTTCTGACAGCTTCCCAAAACCGGAGGCTTTCCACGAGCTTAAAAAGAATAAAACATGAAGAAGAAGTAAGAAGGGTCAAGAGCTAAGTTATCCTAGTGGTTAGCTCGAGTTATACTTGAGGAGGAGATCACGACTTTGATTCAGGCCGGAAGTACGCCCATTTGCAAAGTGCATAGTAATGGGCGCTTAAGGCTTATCTGTCGTGTTCGCGTGCACTTGGGGTTGAATCTTGAGGGGAGTGCATATCTGTCGCATTTTGCAAGACCAGAGCGCACTTGGGCCGGCCCATTTAAGCTATTCCTTCGTCCTGGTTTTAGGAACCTTCTAGCAGGTTTATGAACCAACTTTTAGTTTCTTTTGAATTTTCCATTTTTTCCTTTTCTGTTTCTTTCTTTTTCACAATTTTTCAATTTTTTAAAAATGTTCAAACCATCTAAAATTGTTAGAATTTTTGAAAAGTGTTTTTTTTTCAAAAAATATTTGGAATTTCAAAAACAATCATGCTTTGTAAAAATGTTTGAATCTTTGAATTTTGTTCGTAAATAACAAAAAATATCAAATTTAAAATCAAATCATGTTTTTAATACACATTTGGAACTAAAAAAAGAAAAAATGGTCAGACTTTTTTAAAAGACTCATTCACAAATATACAGAATTTTCGAGAAATGCTCCCATTAATTTGTCAATAAATTTGAAAACAAATCATGTTTTTAAAAAATTGTTCCCCTTTTAAAAAAAATTCGGGTTTTCTTAACTGATTAAAAAAGTATTCGCAATTTCAATTGGTGTTCAACATTTCAAAAAAAATTCATAGATTTTAAAAAATGGTCAAAATTTCAAAATAAAGTTGAGTTATTAAAAATTCATTCACGAATTTGAAAAGTGGTCTGTTTCAAGAAATATTCATTTAGAAAAAAATATGTTTGAAGTTTCTTTTTTAAATCGGATCTGCTGTGTTCGTTGATTCTTATGTCTTCTCGCTGCTATGTAGACACGAACCCTTGGCGAACTCGGCGTCTTGCGTTTGATTCCTCGCGAGCACTCGACTTTTTGCATATTTTTGCACTATAGTACCCATACATGTTGTTGGGCCGCCCTAGTCGATCGCTGCACTTATATAGTATAACAAAGAAAAATATTGTGCGCATCACATAGACGCCTAAAGTTAAGTATTTAACAAATATATTTATGTACACACAGTACTAGAATCTGTTTTATGCCAGTGTCAGAAATACTGAACAAAAGCCCCACAACACTTGACAAACGGGCGCCGAGTATTCCAATTTTTTTGAGAAAGAAGGGGCGAGAAAGGACGAGAGAGAAACAGTGAGACAAAAAGGAAGGGGGCATTTAAAAAAGAAAAGAAAAATGTTGAGTGTTATATGTCGGGTACTTAGCAAATATTTTCAACATCTGGAAAAGACAATAAATTCTTTGCCGAGTGTTCAACATGAGATACTCGACAAACTCGCCTCGTTGTAACAGCACCATCACTTGTGGCGGCAAGGGAAACGTGGCACTGGCTCTGCTGAGTACTCGGCGCAGCCTTGGTCGAGTGTTCGGTTCAATTGACTCAGCAAAGACCCGTGCATTGCTGAGTGTCATGTGCTTGCCAAGTTTTTTTATGTCCGGCAAACAGGGCAAATAACAATACACATCCTTTCCGGTATCGACATGTGAAATCTTATTTGTGTATTAACGTCAGAACTTTTAGGGTCTTAAATGCTTTTAAGTGTTTTCACAACCTAAATTTTACTATCTCCATTTGAGTTTATTAGTCCTCATCGTATTTTATTTATTTGAGGATAAGGGAGAGCTTCATTTATTTATATCAATAAATCTGGGTTACAATCAAGCAAATACATGCTTCAAAGCATGTAGCACATCAGCTAACGGAGAGAAATCTCCATGCACTCTAGCATAGGCAGCAAGCTCATGCGCGACCACATTGCTCTCCCTCTGGACTTTGGAAACAAAACAAGCTCCAAACTCCTTGATCATATCCTTAGAATTCGTATAGCAAGCCCACCAGCTGGCCCTGCTAACATTAATATCATTCACAGAGGCCACTACAGCTCTGGAATCGGTCTCCATCTGCACTATGTTCAAATCCAGCTTACGAGCCTGGTTAAGGCCAAAAGATAGGGCATGGACTTCAGCTTCCTCAGCATCTGAGCATCCATGAAAACGACAACCCGCTGAGAAGACAATCTCACCAAAACTATCCTCATCGTATTTTGAGTTTGAATTTGACCATATGTTTGATTAGCAAGATGTTAATGCATGTCACGAAAAATAGATTGTTCGATTCGTATTTGAATGTTACTTCCAATGATTTTATTTTTCTATGCATAATTTATATTTTATTAGTTAAAATTACAATCCAAGATACGAGGTGGCCTAATAAACCAGGACGGAGGTAGTACTCCCTCCATAAGGAAATAGTAGTGATCTAAACACTCTTATATTTCTTTTCAGAGAGAGTATTGATATTGTATAACTAAAAATCTTTGTTGTGCTAGCATATGTTGTACTCCCTCCATCTCAAAATAAGTGTCTTAACTTTGTACTAACTTTAGTACAAAGTTATAAAGGAGGGAGTATGTGTTAATACTGGAAGTTATTATACGCAACCTAAATTGGAAGATAGAGATAGCATTAACTGGACATTGTTATGTCTTTTCTAATCTGGCGTCGTGTTCTTAATAAAGATATTATTTTCCTTGTTTTATAAAAGTATACAAGAATGATAACTAGCAAATGTCTGAATTTTTGGGCCTCCCAGCAGATACCCTCAAAGCTCTTTCTCAAACAAGTTTAGACGATCATCATCTTCCACTGGACCTTCACCATCTATGTATTCCTTCTGCTCATTGTGGTCATTCACACTCTCATCAACATTCTGAACAAATAGATCATCATCCCCATCGGGAACATCATAATCACTTCCATAAAAATCTTCATCTGTGCCACTATCCTCTTCATGCTCTTCCTCTGCTCCATTTGCATGCTTATCCTCTGCTCCATCTTCATGCTCATGCTCTGCTGCCTCTACATGCTCGTCCTCTGCTCTCTGTCCAGGCTCATCCTCTGCTGCCTCTCCATGCCCTTTCTCGGCTTCCTCTTCATATTCTCGAGGAACATAACTATCTGGTTCTGCTTCATTCACCAGCATCATACATGAACTAGTGCTTCCAGAAGTGCCTTCTCCAGGCCTAAATCCACTTGGCATTTTCCTTTGAGTCATTAACCTTGGCAGCTCAAGGCAACCTCTATATATGACATCATCCCATTCTGATTTCACATGATTGCTCTCATCTACTATAACATGCAAACTTCTGTTTTCTCTGCCCGCCCTTGCCATTGAAGCAATTGCTTCTTCATTATCTAAACAAACCATGCCATCTAGGATGTCCTTCCCAGGCAATAACCAGTACACTTGTAGCTCAGGAGTAGTAATGTCATATCCCAAATGCTGCAATATGTAATTCATCACATCCCTAGACCATGTGTTGGCATCACAATTGGCATACTCCTCTTGGGTGCTTCCCCAAAATGTCTCTATCATCCAGCCCACAAAATATGCCATTGTGTTCAAACACCGCTGTAAAGAAATTAGAATTTTCTCCTGCAAGTAGAAGTACACAATTGTTACGTGTCACGGAAAATGCTAACTGTTGTTAATGAATATGCATATCCTTTACTGATTTTTTTTACAACAACACTTCCAAATATGCCCCTAACCATATATCAAGCATTGTTTATAAACTACATTTCAGTAAATTCGGCCACTGAATTATGAACATATATCAAAAACTACAGTACACTGGTTTCTGCCACTCAATTCTGAACCTATATCAATTCTGAAACAGTACATCACATTTTTGAAACTGATTTGAACCTATATCAACTATGAACCTATATTCTTCTTTACTACACTATATTAACGACAAATCGGAACCACGTGCTTAACATTGCAGGGAACCCCTTATATCTACCATTGTTTCTGAACTACATTTCAGTAGATTCGGCCACTGGATTATGGACATATATAAAAAACTACAGTACACTAATTTCTGCCACTCAATTCTGAACCTATATCAATTATGAAACTGCAGTACAGTATATATCACATTTCTGAAACTGATTTGAATCTATATGATTTCTGAACCTATATTCTTCTTTACTGCACTATATTAACAGCAAATCTGAACCACATGCTTAACACCGCATGCAACAAATATTTCTGATCAAAACAGGGGACACCACAATACATGAAAATGCACTACATCTATGCCGAATCTGAGAAAACAGCAAATCTTAACCACACGGCCCCCACCCCCCACCCCCCACAAACTCAACAAAAAGCCCAGACTTTCATCTATGCCGCGGGCACAAATACCGCCGATCACACCCGATCAAAACCCTAGCAGAACATGACCAAAGAGGGGAGCAAAGAGCGGGACAACTCGATTTCATCCGTAGTCCGGAGGAAATCCATCCAGCGTAACCACGGCGAGGGAGATGCGGAGGAGACGAACCGGCCACAACGATGCGAAAGAGGAGATGAACAGGCCACGAAGATGAAGAGCGAAGGGGTTTGGAGAGGGTTAATGGTGCCAACGTGACTTTTGCATAAGTACAGGGTTATCCATATTTTCCCCCCTCCTCAATCTCAACCAGGACTGCAGGTTCAATGTTTACATTACTAAGGGGAGTTTCTACAAACTAACCAGCCACCGACTCGTGCTCCCCTGCCGACGTGGCATGCCACATGGCTGTTTCGGACTAATTTGTATGATTTTGTTCCCGCAAAGCAAGTTTAGTGGCCCATTTGTCTCAAATTTTAAGTTTTTGTATGAAAGTGTTGCCGCAGTGCAAGTTGGTGTACTGCAGGTGTACTTAACTCATATATATATGTGTGCAATTTTTTCAATCTTGGAGGGGGCCATGCCCCCCCCCCCTTCTCCCACCCCTAGCTCCGTCACTGTCCGCCGTGTTCACGGTCATACTTGGGGCCGCATGGGCTTCCACCACGGACATAGTCAGGACTACCCCTGGCCATTAGAGATATTAGTATGATTGTCAATGTTTGAGACATTAGTATTGTACTCCATCAAGTAGTGATCTAAACGCTCTTATATTTCTTTACAGAGGGAGTAATACCATAGGAGGTGATTTCTACCGAATAAGAAAAAAAAAATACTCACTCCGTAAAAAAAAAAAAGAGTGTTTAGATCACTACTGAACTGTTCGTGAACGGCACCATTGGAAACGAAAACAGAATGACCAAAGACTGTAAACTATCCACCATCCATGCATGACAAAACCCCAGCAGCTTCTTCAGCTATCTGTTGAAACATAACCAAGTTCATCAAGTAATTATACTGACTAACTACACACGGTAAGCTTAGAGCAGGAAAAAAGAAGCCATCATACTCAGAATCAAGGAGCAGAAATTTATATAGCTTAAAAAAATACTCCCTCCATTTGGAATTACTTGTTGGAGAGATGGATGTATTTAGATATATTTTAGTTCTAGATACATTCGTTTTTATTCATTTCTGCGACAAGTAATTATGTACGGAGGGAGTACTATGCTAGACAAATACATTCCAGAATATTTGCATCACTTTGATACCTTTTACTATGCAAATTCTACGTATGATTACAGAAAATGAAATAGATTTCTTCCAGAAATTAGTTCAAAACTGCTCGATTATACCTTTAGGCTTTACCTCTATACAATTTTCAAACCAAATAACGATAATCAAGAAATATAAGAATTATTATAAGCATGAAAAACATTACCCCAGATAGAAATGCGGTAAAGGTTTGAAAATAAGCAAATAAGACAGTCCCACTTTCCACCAAACTGAGAATTATTTAACAAATCGTTTAAAAAAAATCTATTTAACAAATTTAATTCCACAGGGTAAAAAGGATCATGGGACACATCCAAACCCAGTTATCAGAAGAGATTGTTCCATCGCTTAAAGCCGTTATCCCCAATAGGCTTCTGTAATGCCTAGACCAACATGGGACATGTCAGCAGCAGCAGACCCTAGCCTTCGTACTCCCTGAAAGAAAGCACATTTCAGAGAAGGATAAAAGAAACAACAGAAAGGAGAAAAGTGGGTGCACGGTGTTTCCTTGTTACTGAACCCACGGTGATACCATTTTAATCAGGGGAAGATTCATTTACCCTACTAGCGTCAGTGAATTCCTTGAACATATATTGGCTCATATCTGCTGCATGAACTATCTGAATTAAATGATATGGCTGCATCCTGCACAATATCCTGCAATACTTAAATGAACCAATACATTTAGTCTATGGTCACTGGAAGATTTTCATGGCAGGCAACAGGTGTGCACATATCGTTCTTGTACGGTTGTACACGAGAAAATAGGCTACCTTGTCTGCCGACTGACATGAATCTTTTTCCCATAAGTACCTTTGCTTGTTCAAGGAGCAAGCAAACCATTGAAAACTATTTTACTACATAGAACCAGAACAAGAAGCACGCCAATGCTCCAGCACATAGGCCCACCACAAAATCCACCTAAATGAGATGGCAATGATGTGAGAGCAATACAGAGAGAAACTATTTCTAACACCGATGATTTGTTCTAGAATGACAGAACAAGGAATCCCGCTCTCAAGTGTTAGGTGTACTGAAAGAGTTAGCTAGAACAATGCGAAACTGTAAGTGATAAATTTCATTGTTTTCCTTTTCCATGAGTTCAGTTTCATTACTTTCCGCCCAGCTGTTAGCAAAGCATTGCGCTCTAATTAGGATCCAAATACATACTAGTACACTCATTAATTACCATACAGCAAAGGACCCCAAGTGCATGAGCCAGCTGTAGGATCAAACACAGCAGCTAAAGGTGAATTACAGTTTACAGCACAGGAAATCATAAGCAAGCACATGCTAAATAGTAAAAACACGTAAATTCAGATTGAACAGCCATCTAAATTCAGTTAAAGATGACAATACACATCATGATCTTTTAGCCATTACTACTTAATAAGACTTCCGCTTCGGTACAACCCCCTAAACACATCAACGGACGAGATTTGTTAATACCTCTTCCTAACAAAGGGTAGGATGGTCTTTCCAGAAAATACTCGCGAAGATATTTCTGAGTCCGCCTTGGGCCGGCCCATTAATGAGTATGTACTGTAGCAAGGTTCGAAAATCCAAAAATAATATTCTGCCTGTTAGGCTTCGAACTCAGGACCTCAGGTGGAGGTGAACTTGCTAATACCACAAGAACAAACACGATTTGCTGATACAATTGCAGCGCAGTTTCTTATGACCTAACTGGACGTACTGTAGGAGTTTTTTTTTCTTAGAAATACTGTCACAGAACAAATTGATACTGTACAACCTGGATGGACACTGTAGCGACCAACACGGGGCATTGTAGCTAAATCGTTTTTTATAGCTCAACAAAAACTAATGTGTTTTCTTATCTTTTGGAATATTTTTTAAAAATGAAACGTTTTCCAAAATTTGAACTTCTTAGGGGAACGTGGGTATTTCTTTCAAATGTACGAACCATTTTTTATGAAAAATAATTTGATTTTGTGAATATTTTTCAAATTTAAGAACATTATTTTCAGAATTGTAAACATTCTTGTGAAACTGAAAACATTTTTTTTTAAATTACAGTAACTTATCAAATGTATGTATATTTTCTTGAAAACATGAACAATTTTTAAATTTTCGAACAATTGTTTTTCAAAATGCCACTACTTTTTCAAATTTGTGAGCTTTATTCGAAAACACAAACATTTTCTCAAATTTTATGAATATTTCAACTATACTAACAGTATCTGAAAACAATTTTCAATTTCTAGGGCATAAGCACTTTTTCTTTTCAAGTTTTTCCGTTTTCCTCTCTTTTTGTTAATTCATTTTTCTACTTTTGAACTTTATTATTCTTTGTGAACTTGTTCAAAAATTTGAAAAATTGTTTGGTATAACATAAAATGTTTTTGTTTTCTAATGTTATTTATAGTTTTCAAAAAGGTTTGGAAATTTCATAAAACGTTCAGTTTTTGAATTTTACTTGTTCACAAATTTAATAAATGTATGCATTTCAGAAAAGTTGTTATTTTTTTTATAAAAAGTATGTGGTTTGCCATTTTGTTCGAAATTTCCATCGGATTTTCGTAATATCTTAACAATATTGGAAAAAGTTTTCTAGTTTGTAACATTTTCATACACACTTTGTAATTCCAAAATTGTTGACAAATTTCAAGAAATTTCTAGGACAAAAGAAAATGGTCGTGTTGATTGTAAATGATATAAATTACAAATACACTCATCTAAACTTGTAAGGCCATGGATAAATGATCTCGGCTTCTTGTAACAGCCTGGCACATGCATATGAGGCATCCATGCTACATTCGAACAATTTCCGACACTATTTACATGTTGTGGCGCGTCCGACCATTTATCGGCCTATTTTCACCGAGAAAACTCCAGAAAATGCAAAACTTTTCAAAAATCTAAATAACTTGGCATGGTGCCTGAAATTGGTTGTAGAAGCTGGTGGAATACATTTGTCATTTAATGGATGTCGAAAAACAACGAGCTTTCAAAAAGACCCTTCTGGCCTAAGCGAACACCCTCCGTTGAACATAGTCTATTTTTGGCATCTTTGAAATGAACCCCACTTTTGCAAGAAGGTAGGCATGCCTATGGTAGGCACATACCTAGTTCAGACGATTTTCGACACCGTATGGAAGTGGTAACGCATCCGGCCATTTATCGTCCTTTTTAACCAAAAAAACTTCAGAAAATACAAAACTGGTTGAAAACACAAACAATTTTGCATGGTGCCTTGAATATTGGTCATACAAGCCCATGAAAAAATGGGGTCATTTCAAGGAAAATACAAAACTTGTCAAAAAACCAAGCAGCTTGGCTTGTTGCTTTGAATTGGTTACACAAGACCATGAAAAAAAATTGGGGGCATGGATGCCTACCATGGGCATGCCACCTGCTGGCAAAAGTTAGGGTCATTTCAAGAATGTCCAAAAAACACCATGTCCCGCGTAGCGTGTCCGAGTAGGCATCCATGCCAGGTTCGAAGGAAAAAGGATATTTAAAATCACAATTTATATATGTACTTAAAACTCTCATTTTAAGTTTTTAACATAACTAATAAATACAAAATTATAGAATTGAAAACAGCAAATGCTTTCTTAAAGCATAGGCAACATAATTTAAAGTAGTTACTTAAAACTGTTATTTTGGTATTTCAATTTTCTGAAGAAAAGAAAATGAAATCTTAGGCCTTGCCCAACTAAGCGACGTCATCGCTCCGGTCGGGCGCCTATTGGAATTTGTTCATAATTAAAAAAATGATTTTATTCTAAATAAATATTGTTCCCAAGTTGAAAAAATATTCGGGAAAATTTACAACACTTTTTTGACATCATGTGTTGTTCGCATTTCTGAAAAATCTTTAACAAATGTCTCATTGCAATTTAATTTTTTGCAACGGAGGTCTTGTTATAGTTTTTTTTGCAACAAAGGCTTTGCTGCGGAAACACATTGTAGCGAGCCTCAAGCAGCAGCCACGTGGGAGACAAAAGACACACGGCACATGAATGACAGACGGATGCTCGCGTGCGATCTGTCGGCTGAAGCCAAGCATTTTAAAGAACAGATTTGCAAGGACGATGATGGCGGGAGCTCCTGTTCAGCACCTTAAGAGCCCGAACAGGTTTGTTGGCGCCCATGTGACCCGCTCATGGGCCGGCCCAAGAAGACGGATATCTCTTCTTGGTCGCTCAATCACGTTCTTTTTTTGCTGGTCGGGTCGTGTTTGACCAGTCCGACTGGTTAACCATTGGCTTTTATGAAAATATGAGCTTTTTTAAGAGAATAACAAAAAATCAAAAAGTTTGCAGGTTCCGATTTTTTGTTCGCAAACTTCAGAAAAGTTCATGAATTTGGAAAAAAGGTTCATCAAATTTGAAATGGTTAATCTAATTTGAAAAAATAATTGTTTTTAAAAAGGTTCATTTATTTTGAAAATATTCCTAAAATTTGAAAAGAAATCATCAAACTTGAAAAAGTTCATTGATTTGAAAAAAAATTAATCGAATTTAAAAAAGTTTGAGCATTTTGAAAATAAAAATAAAAAAGTAAAGAAAAAGGAAAAAAGGAAAAATATTGATGAAAATAAACAGGAAAAGGAAAGAAAAAATAACCAAAAACTGGTCCAAAAACCAGTGGCTTTTTTTTTCGAAACGGAGGCAAAAGATTTGCCTCATCCATTAATTAAGAAGAAGTTTAGAGTTGCTTTTACAACAGAAAAGCAAGATAAGATACATAGATTCTACTCTCGCGGCATGATGTTTCCCAAGTGCTTCGCGCCGGCGGCGATCCAAAGCCTAGCCTCATTCTTGATGTTACCAAAAATGATGGATGGCAGCGTCGATTTTTGTTGGAACACCCTAGCATTTCGCTCGCACCAAATATTCCAACAAGACAACATGGTGAGGGTTGCCATTGCCTTCCGATTTGCCACGTTCTTCTCGGACATGTTGATCCACCAATCCTTGATGGAGCGCTCGTCATTCCAGCGATAAGTGTCCATGCCGTCTAGCCCAAGCCAATCCTTGATCATGCCCCAAAGCCTCCTAGTGAAACGACACTTGAAGAAGAGATGATCCACCGTTTCATTAGTCTGCTTGCAAAGAGGACATAAACCGCAATTTGGCCAAGCTCGCTTCTGGAGCCTATCCGCCGTCCAAAGTCGGTTTTGAGTTGCAAGCCATGCAAAAAATTTGACTTTTGGGGGCGCCCAGACCTTCCAGATCGTCTGGCCCATGGGTGATCGCGTGGCGCCAAGGAATTGAGCCTTATATGCCGAGGTCGCGGAGTAGTGACCACTTGTCGTATGCTTCCATATGTACGAACCGGAAACTGTCCAGTGGCCGAAAAAACCGGGGGCTTTCTGTGAGCTTGAAAAGAATAAATCGTGAGCCAAATGAAGTCTGCAGAAACAATACGAAACTGCATACATAGCAAGCATAATCCAGTAGAAATTGAAGCATTGATGTAAATGTTCTTTTGAAGGAAAAAAGATTGACACTACTGACCAAAAAGCCTGAGATTCAGCATCGTTCTTGTAGGAAGTTCATGTAATCAGCTACTTGGACGCCTACATATGAAGAAAAAATTAGACGCCTTGTCTAAATACTACCTACGTGAACTTATGTAGATTCAAGTACTGAAAAAGAAAATTTTCTGATCACAGTTAAGAAGGCTGGAATGGATGTTGAAAACTAGCTGAGTAGTAAAAATCATAGTAAAATTAAAAAAGTTTATCTCGCACCTAGAGTGTGTTTGCATTAACTTCTGAATATGCAGATAAGAGTTTCTATACTCTGCCGGATTTGATTACCAAGCTTGATTGCATACGGAAGTAAAGAAAACAAAAAGGGACATACAGGATTAGTACCTGAAGTGAGTTCCTATGCAAGCTTTAAATTATAAATACAATAAAGTCCATTGCTTTTTTAGAATTTTAGGATTACCATTCCCATATCCACGAATACTTTGACTTTGTATCTAATAGTAAAGCATATCAGAGATCAACTTCAGCAAGGTACATTCCGTAATATGTATTATAAGAGAAATGACATGCACATTCAATTTACATGAAATCCTGTCAATATGAGAGGTCAATTATAGTAAGGAAAGTACAGTAATAGGTATTTGGAATAAAGTGACATGTACATGTAAAGTTTGTTTGCTTGTGAAATTCTGGAGGCACCAACCTGTTCGTGGAAACCGACCTGTTCGTGAACAGCACCATTGGAAACAACAACAGAAGCACCAAAGACTGTAAACTATACACCATCCATGTCTTTCTTTTTTATCAGCTTCTGAGGTTTCCTCAATACCATGTATCGTCTGTCCGTGTGGCTCTATCTATAGATTGTGGCTTTTTTCAGCTATCTATTAAGAAATAACCAAGTTCATAAAGTAATTATACTGACAAACTCCACAAGGTAAGCATAGAGCAGGCAAAAAGAAGCCATCCTACTCAAAATTAATGAGCAGAAATTTATAACTGAAACTAATACTATGCTAAATAAATACATTTCAGAATATTTGCATCACTTTGATACCTTTTACTATGGAAATTCTACATTTGATTACCTAAAATGAAATTGATTGCTTTCAGAAATTAGTTCAAAACTGCTCAATGATACCTTTAAGATTTACCTCTATGCAATTTTCAAACCAAATTATGAGAAATATAAGAACTATCATAAACATGAAAAAACATTTACCTGGATAAAAATGCGGTAAGGTTCGAAAATAAGCAAATAAGCCTGTCCCACTTTTTACCAAACTGATAAATATTTTGACAAAACTAATTTCCCGGGGTAAAAAGGATCATGGGACATATCCAAACCCAGCTAGGCCTTGTTTGGTACTATCGTATTTTAGGGAATTGGTGGGGATTATCCCGATCAAACCCCTAAATTCCCACATATCCCAAAACACCATTTGGTTCTATTGTATTTAACATGTTTCATCCCCACATTTCCCCACAAATCCACAAACTCTAGTGCGTTTTTCTCAATACCCAATACACTACCCTTACCTAGTGGATTGGGGATAAATGGGGATTTGAAGGGATTGGGTGAAGGTTAGGGTTTCACCCAATCCCTGTGGGAATTATCCCCACCAATCCCCTCAAAAACCCTAGTACCAAACAAGGCCTTACCAGAAGAGATTGTTCTATCGCTTAAAGCCGTTATTCCCAATAGGCTTCTGTAATGCCTAGACCAACATGGGACATATCAGCAGCAGCTGAGCCTAGCTTTTGTACTCCCTGAAGGAATTCAAAGAAGGATAAAAGAAACAGCATAAAGGAGAAAAGTGGGTGCATGGTGTTTGGTTTCTTGTTACTGAACACATGGTGATACAGTTTACCCTACTAATGAAAGTAAATTCCTTGAACAAATTTATATTGGCTCGTATCTGCTGCCTGAACTATCTGTATTACATGAGTTATGACTGCATCCTGAATAATTAAATGAACATATACATTGGGTCTATTCTCACTGGAAGATTTTCATGGCTGGCAAACACAGGTGTGCTCATATTGTTCTTGTACAGTTGTATACGAGAAAAATAGGCTACCTTATCTGTCGACCTGACATGAATTTTTTGCCCATTAAAATAAGCACCTTTGCCTGTTCAAGGAGCAAACTATTTTAATAGTTAGAACCAGAACAAGGAAGCACGCCAATTGCTGATCAAAGATCCTACCGGAAGATGCAGAAATTGTACGAGTGCTCCAGCACATAGGCCCACCACAAATTCCACCTAAATGAGATGACAATAAAGTGTGAGTAATACAGAGAGAACTATTTCTAAGGCCGATAATTTGTGTCTCCAATATTCCATAATCATATGGTTCAAGAATGATAGAACCAGGAATCCCGGTCTAATGTGTTAGATGTGCTGAAAGAGTTAGCTAGAACAATGTCAAACTGTAACTAGTAAATTTCATTCTTTTCCTTTTCCATGAGTTCAGTACCATTATTTTCTCCCCCAGCTGTTAGAAAAGCATTGCATTCTAATTAAGATCCAAATATATACTACACTCATTAGTTATCAGACAGCAAAGGATCCCAAGTGCATGAGCCAGCTGTAGGATCAAAGACAGCCAGCTAAATGGGATTAATTACAGCTTACAACACAGGAAATCACAAGCAGGCACATGCTGAATAATAAAACATCTAAATTCAGATTGAACAGCCATCTAAATTCAGTTAAAGATGACAATACACATCATGATCTTTTAGCCATTACTACTTAATAATGTACCCTGACATACATAACCAGATCATTATAAGACGAAACTGTATCGATCATCAGCCAACACATCAAGGTCTTGAACCTTGGCACAAGCAACAAAAACATATATCCTATCCATGGGGTAGTGAGAAAAAAAAACACAATAAGAAGCTGGTCAGCTTCAGAATTGATATTGATATGGGGTGGCAAATGGTGATTGCATCATCCACTCGGTTGGAACCGCCGGTGAGCTTTGAGCAGAGTCATACCAGCTGACCGAGGCCGCTTCATCGTCCGTGGTGTCGCCTCCTGTCCAAGAATCACAAATTCCAGCATACAGGGCACACGGCAGGAAGCCGAAATTTAGCATTGCTGTCTGGTTCTGCAAGTCAGTTGGCAGTGGTTCGATGATGGGCATCGACAAGTCAAATTGATCAGAATTGTCAAAAAGGGGTGTGACTGAACCGCCATGGACGACAGTGTCGTAGTTGCTCACCATGGAACCGGCATGGTCGGACATGGAGGAGCTGCAATTGACCTCTGATTCAGGGACGACAGGCATCAACAAGTCACCCAGAAGGAGTTGATCAGAATTCTGATGAAAAGGCATCAACAAGTCACCACCTTCGTCCAGGAGGACCCTGTCACAGTAGCTGCCGGCGTGGATGGCCATGGAGAAGCTGCAATTGACATCTGATTCAGGGGCAGGCATCACGAAGTCACCCAGGACTTGATCAGGCGTGAGGCCGGACATGAGATCATCAAGAAGCTGGTCCAACTCCAATGAGACGCCATCCGAGCAGTTGTTCAAGTCTAGCTGTGGCTCGACGACCGGCGGCAGAATTGGTGCAGCAGGAGGGACAAGCAGCCGCCGCTTCACAGTCGTCACCGGAGCTGAGTCGTCTCCGGCCTTCCTCTTCCTCCCCCTCCTGTATGCTGGCGACGTCGAGACGGACGCAGATCGGGGCTTGCGCGGGCTCTGGTAGACCTTGCAAAGAACCGGAACCGTCTCACCTTTCCCATCATCTCCTTGATCATGGGCCATACGGAACTCCACCATGAGCCACACGGCCTCCACGGATCCGTCGGCATGGATGGGCTTATACCTGAAACTCTGCTTGTACCCGACGACTCCGCCGCGTCCCTCGCCGTCGAGCATGGCCTTCCTCCCCTTCTCGGCGTGCCACGTGCCCTCGCCGCCGCCGACGGCGCGGGACCTGTGCTTGTTGTGCCCGGACAGGGCCTTGGCGGAGCCGAAGAAGTACCAGCACCGCCTCTCCGCCCCGGTCTTGGGCGCCAGCAGGACCGCGGGCTGGAGGCCCGAGACGAGGGCGGCCGGATCGGCGGCGTACGCGTCGGCGGTGTGCAGGAACCTGGCGGCGGGCTCAGGGAGGGGCTCGCTTGCGATCATGGGGCGGAGGTAGGCGCAGATGAGGTCGGCGTCGGAGGGGCTGAACCTGCAGCCCATGGGAAGGACGGAGGAGGAGGCCATGGGACATCGGGATGGCGGCCGGCGGGGAGCTGGCTAGGGTTTGGGAGATCTGGGAGGCGCCGGCGGCGGGTTCGGGTTGGGTGGATCGAAGGCGCGCGCGCTCTCTGCCGCCTTTTGTAGTGCTTGAAATCTTGAATCTTCGAGGGATGGCGCGTATGGAGAAGAGGACGCGGGTTTGGGTTTGGGCTTGGATTTGGGATGGGAGGGGTGGAAGACGCGTCCGTGGGCTCTTTCCATAAAATAAGGAAAAAACTAACGCCCACGTGTGACATTTTGCACATCTTCCACACGCTTTTTTATCACTCATTTTGCCACATCTGAACATATGACATCAGCAGGAATCTTTTAGGTTTTTGGCTCAATTTTTTCTCCTAATTAAAAAATCAAATTAAACATCCGTTTTCACCATTAAATCCGTCTCGACGAGATCTTCAAAACTAGATCCCATGTTGATATGTTTCGATGAAATTTTATTTTGCCCAAAAGTTGCCATGATGTTTACACTATAGTTGCCATAGTGCTTAAACTAAAGTTGCCATGTGGCAATTCAATTTGTAAAGCATGGCAATTTTAGTATTTTTATGATGGCAACTCCAATACTTTGACCATAAAAATTATTTTTTTATGAACCATGACAATTTTAAGTGCATGTATCATGGCAATTTTAGTTTATGGTTCATGGAAAGTCTAGTTTCTTAATTCCCTGTTTTATAAATGTGAAAATTTACTTTTAAATATAGAAAAAAAATAGCTGAAACATATCATGGCAACTTCGGTGTAAACATCATGGTAATTCATGTACAATAGACATGACAACTTTTAACCCTCACAAAATTTCGTCGAAATATATTGATATGGGATCTAGTTTCGAAGATCTCGTCGCGAGGGATTTAATGATGAAAACGGATTTTCAATCGGATTTTTCATTTAAGAGATAAAACATTTTAAAAACTAAAAATCCAAAAAGATTCTCACATGCATGCATGCGGTGACGTTGCACAGTCTGTGTGTTATAGGGTGTGTGGGCGGGTTTGGCTCACACTACACGTGTGGGCGTTAGCGTTGTCCTAAAATAAAATCAATGATTTCCCTTCGTCGGTCAAAACTACACACTGAAGATTTGCAAGGATACTTTTCCAACCCTAAAAAAGTGCAAGGATACTTTCTCAAAGAAATAAAAAGGCGCTGCTACGCGTAGGCCGGCAGATCATTTTAAAAGATCCGTCGCCTCGCGAGCCATGGGATCTTACGGATTGACTGGCCGAGCGTCATCTTCTACCATTGCAACACATGTTGTGTCGTTCCCGCAAAATAAACACATGTCGTGTCGCAAAAAAATTCTGCAATACAGGTTATGTTGTAGAAAATTTTGTAACATAGGTCAAGTTGCAGATTTTTTGCAACAAAAGTCTTGTTACGGTTTTTTCTTTTGCAACAGACGTCTTGTTGCAATTTAAATTTTTTGCAATGAATGTCTTGTTGCAATTAATTTATTTTGCAACAAGGTTTCGTTGCAATTTAATTTTTTTGCGACAGAGGTCTTATTATAGTTCTTTTTGCAACAAAGACTTTGCTGAAGAAATGCATTATAGCGAGCAGCGAGCAGCGACCACGTGGGAGACAAAGACACACGTCACATGGACGACGGATGGATGCTCGCGTGCTATCCACCGGCTAAAGCCAAGCATTTTTCAAAAAAAAAAATTGCAAGGATGATGATGACAGGAGCTTCTCGTTCAGCGCCTTAAGCGCCCGAATAGGTTTGTTGGCGCCCATGCGCCCTGCTCATGGGCCGGCCCAAGAAGAAGGCAATCTCTCCCTAGTCGCTCGATCACATTCTTTTTTGTAGGTCGGACCGTGTTTGACCAGTCGCGGACCGGTCAACCATTGGCTTTTCTGAAAATATGAACTTTTTCTAAGAGAATAGCAAGAAAATCAAAAAGTTTTGCAGATTTCAATTTGTTTCACAAACTTCAGAAAAGTTCATGAATTTGGAAAAAAGTTCATCAAATTTGAAAAGGTTAATCTATTCTGAAAGAAATAATTGTTTTAAAAAAGGTTCGTCGATTTTGAAAATGTTCCTAAAATTTGAAAAGAAATCATTAAATTTGAAAAAGGTTTGTTGATTTGAAAATAGGTTAATCAAATTTAAAAAAGTTTGAGCATTTAAAAAAAAGTAAATAAAAAGGAAAAAAGAAAAAACATTGAAGAAAATAAACAGGAAAAGGAAGGAAAAAAAAAACAAAAACTGGTCTAAAAACCAGTGGCTTTCTGTGAACCGTAAACTGCCTAGGGGCCGGAAAAAACGGGGGCTTTCCGTGAGCTTAAAAAGAATAAATCGTAAAAAGAAGAATGAAGTTTGAAGAGCCAAGTTATCCGAGTGGTTACCTCGAGTTATACTTGAGGAAGAGATTGGAGGTTCGATTAAGGCCGGTCGCACCTTTTTTTTGCAATTTAAGAGAAAAAAGGCCAATGGGCCGGCCCAGGGCGGATGGGGCTGTGCATACGTTTGCTAAATGCGCAGTAAGGCGCCGAATAGGAAATGCCGATGATGGCACGGAGTCTGGTGTTTGGTGTGTATGTTTATTTATGACAGATGTTCGGAAAGAGAACGTTTTGGGTTTGAGATGGGAGGGGTGGCCGGGTGGAAGACGTGTTCCCGTGGGCTTGGGACTGAATCTTGAGGGAGTGCGTATCTATCGCATTTTGCAAGAACGTCGACCAAACGCACATGTCTCAATACCCACAACGCACTTTGGCTGGCCCATTTAACCCATTCCTTCGCCCCGGTTTCAGGAACCTTCTAGCAGGTTCCTGAACTAACATTTGCTTCTTCTATTTTTTATTTTTCTTTTTCTCTTTTTTGTTTCTTTCTCTCTCTCTTTTCTTGTCCGAAAATTGTCAGTTTCTAAATCATCTAAAAAATTCAAAATTTTCAAAGTCTTTTTTCTTCAAAAAAATGCTTGGAATGTCGACAAAAAGCGTGTTATGTAAAAATCTTTGGAATTTTTTTAAAACTTTTTCAAAAAATTTCATATCTTCGAAATTTGTACAAAAATAACAAAAAATATCAATTTTCAAAACAATTCGTGCTTTTAAAAAAACCTTTTGGAATTTCAAGTTTTGTTCACTTTTTACAAAAAATGATCAAATTTACAAAGTTTTGTTGAAAAAATGTTCTCGCTCAAAGAAAATACTGAATTTTCAAAAAAGTAACTCCCACTAAAATTGTTAATTTTTTTTGAAAAAACATCATGTTTTTCAAAAGAATGTCCCCCTTTTCAATTTTTGTGGGTTTTCAGAAAGTGTTCATGTTTTCAAATTTTTATTCGAAATTTCAAAAATTGATTCAATTTGTGTTCAGTTTTTCTAAATTTGATCATAGATTTAAAAAATGGTCGCATTTAAAAAATGAGTTTTTGAAAATTCGTTCATGAATTTTAAAAGTGGTCTCGTTTCAAGAAATATTCATTTCTAAAAAGATTTGTTTGTTTAAAAAAAAATGATCTGTTGTTGCTGTTGATCTTAAGTCTTCGCGCTGCTATGTAGACACGAATCCTCGGTGGTCCCTTGGTTAGCACCGCGCACTCATGAATTCGGCGTCTTGTGTTTGATTCCTAGCGAGTGCTTGATTTTTTTTGCATATGTTTGCACTACAGTACCCGTATAGGTTGTTAGGCCGGCCCAGTCAATCGCTGCACTTATATAGTATAACAAAGTAAAATATTGTGCGCATCACATAGAGGCCAAAAGTTAATTATTTAACAAATATATTCGACCAACCAAGAAGGATTTCGAGCACCACATGGCCCTGCTCGGCCGTCTCCGCCATCCCAATGTTGTGCTCGTGCCGCTCAACGCCTACTACTACGCCCGCAAAAAGTCCACCACTTCCGTTGGGCGCCTGCCGCGTCCGTGGCAGCTTCTGCTCCGGTGCGACTCCCGTGGAAGTTGTTGCTTCGGCGGTACTGGTTGCTCCTGCGAAGAGACGCCGTGAACCCCTTCGATGTCGTGTGAGGTGTTCTGCGTGACGAGCGCAGCCACCGCTGTGCAACGCGGCGCGCGCGGTCGCCGGCGCCGTACACAATAGCAGCACCACAGGGAGTACGCGCTACCACAGGGAGTACGCGCTGCTGTCACTCGCGCAGGAAGAGGAGCCAACGCTGTAGGAGGAGGATTAAGGCTGCTCCAACGAGGAGTACACGCTGCTGTCAAGGGAGGACAAGGACATCGCCCCGTCACCAACGAAGCCTATTTCCGAGCCCATCTGATGCGTGCGTACCCATTTGTTGTGTGCATGGCTGCCTTTGGAGCTTGATTAATTTGCGCCAGGCGAGCTCGCCGGTGACCCGACAGCAGCCCACGCCCAGCTCCCCACCTAGAGTGCTCCGGCGCTGAACCTGAACTGCAACCCCGTGCACTAGCTCCACATGTAAGGGTTGCTTCTTTGCAGTCAATCCCAGAACTGACCATGTCCACGTCAGTAATCCCATCTAAAAACGAGCCAAGGTGAGTAACGACCGGGAATTAGAAGTTCAGGGTATGGATTTCAGGGATTCAAAGGTCAGGGTTCATTACGGACTACACATACAAATTTAGGATTTAAAATAGACTTCACTCCGCACATTACTACTAGAATCTGTTTTATGCCGAGTGCCATAAATACTCGACAAAAGCCCCACAACACTTGACAAAACGGGCCACCGAGTACTCTAAATTTTTGGGAAAGAAGGGGCAGAAACGGTGAGAAAGAAAGGGAAGGGATGTTTTTTAAAAACAAAAATGGTGGGTGTTATATGTCGGGTACTTAGTAAATATTTTCAACATCTGGAAAAGATAATAAATTCTTTGCCGAGTGTTCAACATGAGATGCTCTGACAAACTTGCCTCATTGTAACAGCACCATCACTTGTGGCGGCAAGGGAAACGTGGCACTGGCTCTGCTGAGTGCTCGCCGCAACCTTTGTCGAGTGTTCTGTTCGGTTGACTCAGCAAAGACCCGTGCATTGTTTTTTTGGCAGACATGGCAAATAACAATACGCTTGGCATACACATCCTTTCGGGTAGCGACATGTGAAATCTTATTTGTGTATTGACGTCAGATTTTTTAGGGCCTCAAATGCTTTCAAGTGTTTTCACAACCTAAATTTTACTACCTCCCTATGAGTTTATTAGTCCTCATCGTATTTTCGGTCATAATTTAACCATATGTTTGACTAGCAAGATGTTAATTCATGTCACAAAAAATTATATTGTTCGATTCGTATTTAACTTTAGCTTCCAATTATTTCATTTTCTATGCATAATTTATATTTTATTTGTTAAAATTATGATCCAAAATATGAGGTGGCCTAATAAATCAGGACGGAAGTAGTACTCCCTCCATAAGGAAATAGTAGTGATCTAAACACTCTTATATTTCTTTTCAGAGAGAGAGTTTGATATTGTATAACTAAGAATCTTTGTTGTACTAGCATATGTTGTACTCCGTCCGTTTCAAAATAAGTGTCTCAACTTTGTACTACTAACTTTAGTATAAAGTTATACTAATGTTAAGACACTTATTTTTGGAACGAAGGAAGTATGTGTTAATACTGGAAATTATTATAGGCAACCAAAATTGGAAGATAGACATAGCATTAACTGGACATTGTTATGTCTTTTCTAATCTGGTGTCGTGTTCTTAATAAAGATATTATTTTCCTTGTTTTATAAAAGTATACAGGAATGATAACTAGTGAACGTCTGAATTTTTGGGCCTCCCAGCGGACACCCTCAAAGCTCTAACGAAGGACAATTTTTCTGCGAAACATGACATTTTTTCGGCTTTTTTTTTGCGCTATATGGCAATTTTATCCTCCAATCATGGCAAATCCTACAAAGATGCCATGGCAACTTTAGTTGGTTTGGCATGACAAATTTGACGCTCGCTGAGAAAAACGCTCCCATAAAGCATTCCCACAATATTGCGGTCCGTATAATCGTTATATACTATCATAGACATGCATCATCCTACCTTCCCAATGATAAAGGTAATACGTATTATTGTGCGATAATAAAATGAAGGGTCCATATATATGTCTGGAACATGCATGTTGAAAGAACTCTCAAATCTTTATACGCATTTGTTACACTATCTTCATGGTATCATTCACGCCTTTCCTTTTGAACTTCACTGGGTACGATGCATATATGAGGATACCACACAACCCATCCTCGGCCTGACTGTTGACGTCGCGTGCTATGCGGATGTAGCCATTTTCACCCCATTCAGGCCCCAATGAGTTCTTTATGATCCAGTAATCCATGCGTTTCTTTGAGTCCTGCTCATTGGTAGTGCCGTAGCCCACCACTGTCATTTCGTGGTTTAGGTCTGTCCCGCACGGTCCCACGAAGACGCCTCCCCCATAGCGTCGGAAGGCCGTCGAGTTAGCATCGAGTGCCACGACGACAGGCTGGGCCGCCACTGCCTGCATCAATGCCACCTCATTGGGCGGCACTTGTTTGTAGCCGTCAATGGTGACGACGGTGTTCTGGTCCTGCTTGGGCACCAAGCAGCGGCCGTGCTCATGGCCAACGTACGGATACTCAGCCTCCGTTTCGATGCCCCCATGGTGGATAATGTACTTGAAGGCCCCTTCCGCGTTGCCGCCACGACATCCCTCATTCCCCTTATCGCAGTCTAGAAGTTGTTGCACAGATAATGACGTCAGGTTCCGGGTCTTGATGGAGTTGATGCCCTCCACCGCCGCTATCGCCGCGAAGGCCCAACAGCCCCCGCAGGTTCCCTGACGCTTCACGTTCGTCACCGCTGACGGACGTTGGTCGTATCCCATCATGCGCCAGTCCACGGCAGCTGGGAGGTCTTCGCGGGCAATGATGGATCCTTGCGTGAGCCGACCCTGATGCCGGCGCTTCCGGCTATTGGACCTGATGTTGGAGCAGCGACCGTAAGTGCGTTCTACCTCTTCATCGGTCATGTCGCCGAAGAGGTTGAGGCTTAGCTTGTAGGGCACGTCTTGTTGGTTGAACTCGTGGATCATGCGTGCATTCTCCTTGAACACGTTGAAGCGCCGAGTCTTGTCGCCAATTTCGCGTTCCACGCTGTGGTTCTCGCACCAGCGCTCATACATCGCCCACAAGGACTCCTCCGACGCCAGGTCCTTATCCGTGATGTCCATGGTGCTCGCCGCCGACATAGTGGTGGTCAGCGCGATGGCCATGAGTAGCATCATCGCAAGTGCTCTTGCCATTGTGTGTAGTTGCTTCAAGTGTCTGGTAATGGTGGACCTTCTTATAATAATCTAACTCATGCTTATCTCTATCTCTATCTATATCTATAACAATGGTGAGCCCTCAACATTTTTAATGCACAATTAATATCATACCAAATATGAATGTTTGTGCTAATCTCATAATTAATGCACAAATGATATTCTGCCTTATCAACTTGCAATTGATTTCCTTTCCAATAATACACATTTACTTGTAGAGTACTAGTAAATGTGTATGTTAGTACTATTAAATGCATACACGCAATGCATGTCTTTTAAATAATTCATATCTATTATCAAAGTTCATCGAAAGTATAAAGTATCTCAAACATAACAAAAGATATATCTGCTGCTGAATCAACACTTCCATCCGAAGACACAACAAGAATGCCCTTCTCCCCAAGCTTCTGGAATCTACCCATTTCTATTACACTAACCCCCTACATAAGCTACAACTCATGTGGAACAAAAAGTCCCCTGAAAAGTAGTACAAAACATACCACAACAAAAAGGAAAACTAGCGAATAAAGAGATGGTTGAAGAGTATACAATCAAATGGTTCATTTGATTACATGTGGGGGCAAAAAAAATACATCAGCCCACAAATAGTAAGAAACATGAAGAAACACAGTAAGAGAGCTCGAAACATGTAGCCTCAACAGTTCAACTATGTGTGTGCAAACTCAATAATGTAGACAAACTCGATAATTGCATTACACAAACACACAAAGTACATGAAGCGATTGATCAATTTACAGTACATATGTGTGTGTTTGGGGGGGGGGGGTATGTAAAGCAACTACAAAAATGATCAAAAATGAAAAGTAGGACTGAAAAACTAACAGAATCACTACGTGGATAACACAAATAAAACCTAGCTATAGAGAAACTCTACAGTAAACTGATCATGATTTGCGGAGCATATCTATCATACTACAACCTCGATAGAGGAAGCACAAGTCATAGCTGCTTATATCGTCATATCATTGAACTTCAAAAATTGAACCAAACCTAACATTAAAAAATCTACCTCTGTGACTAAATATAAGATGTTTTTTCAACTCCCAATAAAGATGGCCACATCACAAACCTGCAGGAAACAACCAATTAGAAGATGCAGAGGTAATAATGCAAATAATCACTAAAAGACTTACAAAGATACTCTCGGACTACAATTCATTCATAAGGTACAACATAGTAACTTTAAAATGTTGTGGACTTTAACCAAATAGAAATTACGAAGACAACTCACTAAATTTATAGAAAAACAACAAAACAAATTACAGATCAACAACCACTAAAAGTTTCATGATGTGAAATAATTACATAAAGAACTAATAACCTTAGAAAGCTAAATCCAACTCTCCAATGAGGATATTTTGCATACAGTACACCTAGAATTGCCCCCAACATTACACATGGCAAGCACAAAGCACCTACCTATCAACTTAAGGACGACAAGCCAGACGCAAAACACAAGGATGGGAACAACAAAATGGAGGACCATAGCTCACTGATCTAGATAATACAGTAATGGATGAAGAACAACAACAAACCGCTGGGAAGAGCAAACTCCAAGTGAGCCAACCGCAACAACCTAAACTTCAAGCAAGGGGTCCTTCCAACGGATTAGAAGAGCTACAAAAAAAGGCAAAAACATGAACATAAACCTAGCTAGGATTGGCGGGTGAGAGCTCAAAAATCCACGAACCAAGATCTAGAAAAGGAACAAGGAATACAGGGATGGGAGAACAACATATGCGAACCACTTGGAAGAGCACCTCTAAGCACAACGGGCGAGAACATCAACCAAATGCTCAAGCAATGAGAGATGTAGAGCTCGGAATGTAAATCGCCCATGTCTTTCTCTCTCTCCCATGATCTTAATGTATTTCTTGAACTACCGCTGACGAAGGTGTAAAAAGAAGACAAGCTACAGAGTGAATAGAGAAGTTTCAGAATCGAAGGGAAAATAGCCAGCGGCACGGGTTAACGGGCAGTCCATAAACACATGACACATGAGTGAGCCCGCTAAAACAAATAACCAAGCAAGCATGCATGAATAGGTGCGTATGGATCAAACGGACACAATATCCGACTGAAAATGAATTGTTTTCAGTCGGATGGAAATTAGCAAAACCATTTATTTATGGTACATATTTGGGCCAGGAACCTTGTTCGATGCGAGTACTTCATGGGTTCAGAAACCAACAAAAAAATATGAATTATGAATGATGCAAGTTTTCGTGACTGTCTGAGTTGGAGCCGGATCCTCTGACTGAGGAAGGAAAGTTACTTGACTTTCCTTTCACTCTAACTTCATGAACAATGCTCATTTCAATTTCTAAAAAAGTAACTTCAGTTTTCAAAAGATCCATTTCAATTTTCAAAAGCCTTGTTTTAGTTTTTAAAAGCCTCATTTTAACCTTTTCAAAATATCCCTATCAATCTCCAAAGGTCTCTAACTTGCCTTCCCTTTTTTTACACAAGAAATTCCTCGTGGAAGTCAGAGGATTCGGCTTTGCCTGAGTCATGTTTTTTTGTTGTTCCCGGCTATAATTATTGTTCTCCACACATTCTTGTCGTAAAGGCATCTCCTATGCATTACATCAAAATAGACATACTAAATTTCCGTGGACACGTCCGAATGTGTGACGACCCCTAAATTAATCGTGCACTAAACATCCACGCAACATGCATGATCAAGATCAGTGACTCACGCTATAATATCAGAACACGACTCTGTGACTCAAATTTAAACAAAGAACAAAATATTACAAGCCTGGGTCGTAGGACCCAAAATTACATCAAGAGTTAGGTCTGTCTTACAGACAAATACAAGGGTGCCTTAAGAAGGCGAAAACAAACAATGACTCTAGATCGAAAAGGTGCAGGCCTCCTGCCTAGGACCTCCGAACTACTCGTCGATGTCGAACTCCACGTAGTAGCAAGCTCGGAATCCTCTGGCTCTTGGGCTCCATCACCTGATCGCAGCAACCGGGTAGAAGAAAAGGGGTGCAAAGCATCCATGAGTACTCATCCGAAATACTCGCAAGACTTACATTAGATCTATACTACATATGCATCGGTATCAAAGGAATGGGGGTATATCAATGGACTATACTGCAGAATGCCAGAACGAGAGGGGGAAGCTCTATGCATCACAGGGCCACCATCTTGCAGCAATAGACAAGACAAGAGCAGATCATCTTGCAGTAAGGAAAGGAGTATGAGCGCATACAATACCATCACTACACTTTAGACTTTAAGTCTTTCAAAGGGTCTATCAAGGTCTAAACTTGAATTATATGTATGGATACTATCTCAGATCATTTTGGCGTATAGCCAATTCCGGAGTCAGGGCCCATCAACGCTTCTTTGTGTATCATAGGTTCATTGTTTGATTCAACAATATTTCGTATGCATACCCTGAAGGTATGTATGAATTTTTCTAACCTAGATAGTTCAGCTGCATGTTCGACCGAGATCTCTATATCCTATGTAGAGGCTTCTGTATCGGTCGCGGTAAAAGATTCCAGAACCACTTCTAGTGTTACTTTTCTTTGACCTGATCACAAAGATTCTGTAATCTCGTCGAATTGCACTGTCCTCCCACTCACTCTTTTGCAAAAAAGATTTTCTTCAAAATTTCCGCACTCTATGACAAAACACTTTGCCTCGGCGTAGTGATTGAGGAATACCCAACAATTTGGGATTACCTACAAAGTAGCACTTATTTCAATAAATTTTATGGCGTCTTTTCAGTGTAGAAGTCATAGTCTCTAAAGCATCACTTTAAAAGTATATTGGTGGAACAATCAATTTCATCTCTGATCTCACCATGTCATACATATCTTGATTACATCTACTCAAAACACTCTACTCTCAGTAGTGTTTCTAGGAGGTGCAAGCTACAAAATTCTTTTATAGCTCATTAGACATTCGCTAAATTTGTAAATCAAATATTCTTTTTTCTGCAATCCAATTGTAGAAACATAATTTCCTTGTTATAATAATTTCTACTTCATACTGAAAGTCTTTTTGAAACATTTCAAAAGATCCAGATTTATGTTTCAATTAGTAAATATAAATATCTACTTGAGTCATCCTTGAAGATAGATAAATCCACTGCTTGCAACAACACTTATTGGACTACATACATCAATATGCATGTTTCCAATTATTTTTGTTGCTCGTTCTTTATGGCCTGTGAACGGTATTTTAGTTTACTCTATTGGACGAAAGTTGCAAGTGTCAGATGATTCGTAATCATATGACTCCAAAATCCATCACTATGGAATTTCTCCATGCGGGTATCTCCAATGTGACTAAATGCAGCGCCACACATATGTGGTATTCCTTTAGTCTTATGACATTTAGTGACAGTGGTATGGATGTTCAATCCTATCATCAATATTCATAACTTAAATCCTATTCACAGTAGGAGTAGGGCCCTTTTGTTCATTGCATTCAACAACTATTGTTCTCTCGTGAACAACCTCTTTGCAACTCCTATGCAATGGGTTAGAGTGTATGAAACTCTAAATGAATTATGATAATAAATTCAGAGGTAATGTGTTGATGAAAAGTATCATAACTATTACAAAATTTTCAACACATATTTTAACCTCATTAATTTGTTGGTCATTAGGTCGTAGTAATTCTTGCACCGATTCGCAACAACATGCAATTGAGTCAGTATCCTTGTGATCAACTTTTAACCACAATCCCCGAAGAATTTAGTGTTTAAAAATTTAATCACAATTCTCAAGAATCACACTTTACTTGACCGACTTTCTCTATATCTTATAACTTGTATGACATTCATACCTAAGGTGGACATTCCAGTCTTCTTTTTCCTTTCGCCTCTAAACTTCTTATAGTTTTACTTTCAATATTTCTCCCACTCAACAGAAGAATCGTCTAACCTTTTAAGAGTGGTGTGAGCCCCGAACTTCCATATGCTTGTAAATCTTATTACATCCTTTGGTTTTGTTCTTTCTCTTTAAGTTCTCGCCACCAACTCATGAGCGGTGCTCTTTCGGTTCTTACACATTTTAATCTTAAACATAGTTGAACACTTCACTAGATCTTGAAAAATATAACACTCCTTTAGATATCACATATCTTTAACCTTTGTTTGTTTCTAAAAACAATTTTTAGTTCCAAGAATATCACATAACTATCCCAAACATTTTTGAAGTTCGGGTTTCTCAGAAGCAATCAAACTGTAATGCAATTCTAGCTTTTGGATCGAAGGACGTGAGTCTCATCATCCATAGCATTAGCTGGAGAGTATTGTAAACATGCAATAGGACAAAATCCTTCTTGGCATTCTTAGAGGACAATCCTCTCAATCATAAAGATTCAACCAGATAAGTAATAGCCAATCAATTTCAACAACAAAGGCGGAACTGTGAGCCATAATTCTATAACAATAATGCAAACTACACATAGACATAGTTAATTGATTTTAAGTGATTCAAGATCCAAATCTAGTTGTGCTCCGACTCAAATCAATATCTCTCATAATTGATTTTAAGTGATTCAAGATCCAAATCTAGTTCTCACCCATTGATGTGGAGATCACTGATGACGAGAATTTTGATCGGTGGGCAAACTCTTGCCGATCATATCTCCATATGACTCTTGTTCATCTTTCGATGCTTCATGCTACGAGCTCAGAACAATTCTGCTAGAACTTCAAGACAACCGACTACTATCTGCATCCGTGGTCTGATCGTCCCCGTCTTACACCCCACGTCCCATTTGTACTCCTGTGGACATGCCGCACTCTGGAATGCTACGTGTTATAGACGGTTGCAACACTGGGAAGAGCACCTTTTAACTTGATATTTACTGTGAGGGATCACCCTAATAATTTGACTACTGCGTAATCAAAGGGTGCAAACAACAAAGGGATAAACATCTAATTCATAATAGCATGATATGGTATAGCCCTGGGCACCGGGAGTTCTCTATGATCGTCCTCAATCTCCAGTTGAAGCGACGTGACGGCCAATATTCCGTTGTTGTGGCAAACATTTCAAAAATGTTGTCGTGGCGGCAATCTCAGAAAATGTTGTCGTAGCGGTCGTTTCAGAAAACGTTGTCGTGGCACCAAAATATGAAATTTTGCCGTGGCACGAAACTATAGCTCCTCGTCACGCGCCTGGTACACCTTATCCTCGTCGGGGTCCTTTGTGTACATCTTGCCACCATCACTTGTAACCTATCTCTATGATATTTACATTAAGGTGGCAATCTCGTGGCTCCAGCCATCATGCCGTGACGCACAGGCCACTTAACATTACAACATATAACCATCTTGTAGATAAACTCATTATCATGACGAAGGCTATACCACATCATATGCAAACCCTGCAAAACCAAGTTAGACGTCCTCTAATCGGTTTGGCAAATTTTAATTACGTGGCTTCTAGGGTTTCTGGATAAACCTAGCTACCTACATGCACACCATAAAGTGATAATCCTTGTTGCTAGATTAACTTTCGGGGTGTGTGAAAGAAGAGATTTAATCAAAAATCTCGTTCCCCCACACTAAATTTCATCTAATACGCGTGAACCCCTAGAAGATCATCCATATTCATTGCCCTCTTGCGCATGCGACGGTTCACTATTCTTGACTATGGTGAAGCCCAAGGAACTGTTAGCAGATCATCGACAGCCAGAGCCGAACGATTGTCAGAACCTTGTAGAAAGCGATACCATGCCGTCAATGAACTGAACCAAAGCAACACTCGAGGGAAGCATAGCAAGAACATCACCCTCACTATCACATGTGATCTAGATCGAAACCTGCATCTACTCATAAAACCGCTCATGACGCCACTATTGGGAAACGTAGTAGAAAACAAAAATTTCGCCCTGCGATCACCCAAGAACAATATGAAGATGCATAACGGGTTTGGATCAATGATCATTACCGACTCCGAGAGTGTAGCAGAAGTAGACGAGTCGGTGTATCTTACTTGGAGTCCCTTGAACGCCGATGATGATCCCATGAACCGCCCTCGAATGGAAGACCGAAAGCACAACCTCTCTACTTGGTTGCAAGCGTACGGTCTTCACGATCTGGCAGCGCTTCACCGTCCAGAGCTAATCGTCGCTGGAGAATTAGAGGGAGGAGATTAGAACCACACGAGGCTTCTAATTATGAGGATTAGAGGTGGCTAGGGCTAGCTCTAATTAGTCAACTAGGACCAACAAGAACTAGAACTAGATCAACTAGAGGAGGCTCCAAAACTTGTGTATCTAATTGGGCACCAAAACTCCCCTATATATAGGTTAGAGGGGAGAGGGAGGGCTGCCACCATGGAAGGAACCCCTCCTTGGGGCGTCCAACCAAGGGGAGGAGGAGTTGGACTCCTCCCCCACTACTATTCGGCCTCCTTCCATAGGGAAGGGGCGCCTCTCCCCACTTGGGCCCTTGTGGCCCAAGTTGGTTTCCACCTCTTGGCTTTTTTAGGCCTGTTGATATTAAATTAAATATATATTTGTTCTAAACTTTTTCAGAACAATATATATATATAATCTAATATCCTCGCAAACATTTTCCACCTATATATATATTAATTGCTAATACCCGGTATTACCGATATTCACTGAAACCCTTCCGGTGACCCCAAAACGCTTCCGAAACCTCTCGGAACTATTTCGGATATTAATGGAATAATTCCACAAATATATTCTCATTACTCCCGTACCACTAACACTCAGTAGATCGTGATTACCTTAAGCTTGTGACCCCGTAGGTTCGCTGTTCATAGACATGAATGAAACCCCTTTGTTCACTGACCGATAGCGGAACCGTGGACATCCATATCGGTCCCTATGATTACATGATTGATATTCGAGTGAACCTTTGGTTATCATGCGGTGTTTCCTTTGCTTCATGATACTTTACAAAACCCGGTGTGCATCAGTATCCTCCCGAGTCATCACCATGCTCACTATACCGTTGCTCCCTTTTGCGGTTTTCTTCTTCTTTCCCGTTGACATATTCCAGCATCCCTGTGATGTAGTCACCTATGTCTGCCCAGACGATGATGGATGCCGTAACACCGAGAGGTCCCTAAGAATATCTCTCCATCGTTGGAGGAGCAAATCCCACTCTCGAGCTATCCGGTCACTTGTCAAACTTTTCGGTGAGCCTGAAAGTTGTCGTTATGATCACCTTGTTATAGATGACGTTTGAGCAACCCCAAAGTCCACCGTCTGGTAGGAGTGACCGAGACACTCTCATGGTCTGAGTAACTAAAACACATGCTAACACTCTGTGTTATAACAAATGATTTCAGACGATATAATCACAAAGTATAACAACCAAGTTTGGGTCAATTCGATATGATTGTTCTTCTAACGTCATACCCTTAATGTAGTTTTAGGACTATCGTTACACTCAACGATATCCTAAGATCCGGAAAACGTGATCACCAACAACACTTGACCCAGTCTTAGAGGCGAGACTAGGAACATATTGTTTATTGTTTGTCATTTCACATGTGCATATGAGTTTTCCACTGAATCACATATTCCAGGATCATAGCAGTTATAGCATGAAATATAAACTCTTAATTATGAATAATGGAAATATAATAATACAATATTATTGCCCCTAGGGCATATTTCCAACACCGTCCGCAATGGAGGTCGTCGGCAAGGGGTGGAGTGTACCTAGGTACAAACGGCTCCAGGGTGCAGCGCCGTCGTAGAGGTGAGCGGGCACGTCGGTGCTGGTTGCGGACGTCCGACAATGGCTCCCGTTGGGGAACGCAGTATTTTAAAAAATTTACCTATGATCATGCAAGATCTATCTAGGAGATGCATAGCAACGAGCGGGGAGAGTGTGTCCACGTACCCTCATAGACCGAAAGCGGAAGCGCTTAGTAACGCGGTTGATGTAGTCGAACGTCTTTGCGATCCAAGTACCGAACGTACGGCACCTCCGTGTTCAGCACACGTTCAACTCAGTGACGTCCCACGGGCTCTTGATCCTATTGAGGACGAGGGAGAGTTTCGTCAGCACGATAGCGTGGCGACAGTGATGATGAAATTTCCGGCGCAGGGCTTCACCTAAGCACTACGACGATATGATCGAGGTGTGTAACTCTGGAGGGGGGCACCGCACACGGTTAAGAGAAACTTGTGTGTCTTTGGGGTGCCCCCTGCCCACGTATATAAAGGAGGGGTGAAGAGGAGGCCGGCCTAGGAGGGGCGCGCCTATAGGGGGAGTCCAACTAGAATTCCCAATCCTAGTTGGAGTCCCCTTCCTTTTCCAAGAAGGGAGAGAGGGAAGGAGTAGGAGAGGGAGAAGGAAAGAGGGGGTGCCGCCCCCTCCCTAGTCCAATTCGGACCAGCCCATGGGGGGCACGCGGCCTCCCCTTATGGCCCTTCTCTCCTTTCCACTAAGGCCCATGAAGGCCCAACACTTCCCCCGGTGAATTCCCGTAACTCTCCGGTACTCCGAAAAATACCCGAACCACTCAGTACCTTTCCGTTGTCCGAATATAGCCTTCCAATATATCGATCTTTACGTATCGACCATTTCGAGACTCCTCGTCATGTCTGTGATCTCATCCGGGACTCCGAACAAACTTCGGTCATCAAATCACATAACTCATAATACAAATCATCATCGAACGTTAAGAGTGCGGACCCTACGGGTTCGAGAACTATGTAGACATGACTGAGACACATCTCTGGTCAATAACAAATAGCGGAACCTGGATGCTCATATTGGCTCCTACATAATCTATGAAGATCTTTATCGGTCAAATCGCATAACAACATACGTTGTTCCCTTTGTCATTGGTATGTTACTTGCCCGAGATTCAATCGTCGGTATCAACATACCTAGTTCAATCTCGTTACCGGCAAGTCTCTTTACTCATTTCGTAATGCATCATCCCGTAACTAACTCATTAGTCACATTGCTTGCAAGGCTTATAGTGATGATCATTACCGAGAGGGCCTAGAGATACCTCTCCGATACACGGAGTGACAAATCCTAATCTCGATCTATGCCAACCCAACAAACACCTTCGGAGACACCTGTATAGCATCTTTATAATCACTCAGTTACATTGTGACATTTGATAGCACACAAGGTGTTCCTCCGGTATTCGGGAGTTGCATAATCTCAGAGTCAGAGGAACATGTATAAGTCATGATGAAAGTAATAGCAATAAAACTTAATGATCATTATGCTAAGCTAACGGATAGGTCTTGTCCATCACATCATTCTCTAATGATGTGATCCCGTTCATCAAATGACAACACATGTCTATGGTTAGGAAACTTAACCATCTTTGATTAACGAGTTAGTCAAGTAGAGGCATACTAAGGACACTCTTTTTGTCTATGTATTCACACATGTACTAAGTTTCCGGTTAATACAATTCTAGCATTAATAATAAACATTTATCATGATATAAGGAAATATAAATAACAACTTTATTATTGCCTCTAGGGCATATTTCCTTCAGTCTCCCACTTGCACTAGAGTCAATAATCTAGTTCACATCGCCATGTGATTTAACACCAATTGTTCACAACTTTATGTGATTAATACCCATAGTTCACATCGCCATGTGACCAACACTCGAAGGGTTTACTAGAGTCAATAATCTAGTTCACATCGCTATGTGATTAACACCCATGAGTAATAAGGTGTGATCATGTTTTGCTTGTGAGAGAAATTTAGTCAATGGGCCTGCCACATTCAGAGCCGTATGTATTTTGCAAATTTTCTATGTCTACAATGCTCTGCATGGAGCAGCTCTAGGTAATTGCTCCCACTTTCAATATGTGTCCAAATTGAGACCCAGAGTCTTCCTGATTGGTGTAAAAGCTTGCATTAACGCAACTCTTTACAACGAACTCTTTATGACCTCCATAACCGAGAAATATCTCCTTAGTCTTCTAAGGATAATTTTGACCGCTGTCGAGTGATCCACTCCTGGATCAATATCGTACCCCCTTGCCAAATTCATGGCAAGGTACACAATAGGTTCGGTACACAGTATAGCATACTTTATAGAACCTATGACGGAGGCATAGGGAATGACTTTTCATTCTCTTTCTATTTTCTGCCGTGGTCAGGTTTTGAGTCTTTACTCAACTTCACACCTTACAACTCAGGCAAGAACTCCTTCTTTGACTAATCCATTTTGAACTCCTTCAAAATCTTATCAAGGTATGTACTTATCGAAAGTCTTATCAAGCGTCTTGATCTATCTTTATAGATCTTGATGCCCAATATGTAAGCAGCTTCACCGAGGTCTTTCATTGAAAAATTCTTATTCAAGTATCCTTTTATGCTATTCAGAAATTGAGTATAATTTCCGATCAACAATATGTCATCCACATATAATATCAGAAATGCTACAGAGCTCCCACTCACTTTCTTGTAAATATAGGCTTCTCCAAAAGTCTGTATAAACCATATGCTTTGATCACACTATCAAAGCGTATATTCCAACTCTGAGAGGCCTGCACCAGTCCATAAATGGATTGCTGGAGCTTGCACACTTTGTTAGCACCTTTAGGACCGACAAAACCTTCTGGTTGCATCATTTACAGCTCTTCTTTAAGAAATTCATTAAGGAATGCAGTTTTGACATCCATTTGCCAGATTTCATAAAATGTGGCAATTGCTAACATGATTCGGACAGACTTAAGCATCACTACGAGTGAGAAAATCTCATCGTAGTCAACACCTTGAACTTGTCGAAAACCTTTTGTGACAATTCGAGCTTTGTAGATAGTAACACTACTATCAGCGTCCGTCTCCCTCTTGAAGATCCATTTATTCTCAATTGCTTGCCGATCATCGGGCAAGTCAACCAAAGTTCATACTTTGTTCTCATACATGGATTCTATCTCAGATTTCATGGCCTCAAGCCATTTAGCGGAATCTAGGCTCATCATCGCTTCCTCATAGTTCGTAGGTTCATCATGGTCTAGCAACATGACTTCTAGAACAGGATTACCGTACCACTCTGGTGTGGACCGTACTCTGGTGGACCTACGAGGTTCGGTAGTAACTTGATCTAAAGTTTCATGATCATTATCATTAGCTTCCTCTCTAGTTGGTGTAGGCATCACGAGAACAGATTTCTCTGATGAGCTACTTTCCAAATTGAGAGAAGGTACAATTACCTCATCAAGTTCTACTTTCCTCCCACTTACTTCTTTTGAGAGAAACTCCTTCTCTAGAAAGGATCCATTCTTAGCAACAAAGATGTTGCCTTTTGGATCTGTGATAGAAGGTGTACCCAACAGTTTCGTTTGGGTATCCTATGAAGACGCACTTCTCCGATTTGGGTTCGAGCTTATCAGGTTGAAGCTTTTTCACATAAGCATCGCAACAGCTTAGGTTTCTTGCCAAACCACAGTTCATACGGTGTCATCTCAACGGATTTAGATGGTGCCCTATTTAACGTGAATGCAGTTGTCTCTAATGCATAACCCCAAAACGATAGTGGTAAATCGGTAAGAGACATCATAGATCGCACCATATCTAATAAAGTACAGTTACGACGTTCAGACACACCATTACGCTGTGGTGTTCCAGGTGGCATGAGTTGTGAAACTATTCCACATTGTTTTTAAATGAAGGCCAAACTCATAACTCAAATATTTGCCTCCGCGTCAGATCGTAGAAACTTTATTTCCTTGTTACGATGATTCTCAACTTCACTCTGAATTTCTTTGAACTTTTCAAATGTTTCAGACTTGTGTTTCATTAAGTAGATATACCCATATATGCTTAAATCATCTGTGAAGGTCAGAAAATAACGATACCCGCCGCGAGCCTCAACACTCATCGGACCACATACATCAGTATGTATTATTTCCAATAAGTGAACGGAGTCTTAGTCATCTTGCCCATGAGGCATGGTTCGCAAGCATCAAGTGATTCATAATCAACTGATTCCAAAAGCCCATCAGCATGGAGTTTCTTCATGCGCTTTACACCAATATGACCTAAACGGCAGTGCCACAAATAAGTTGCACTATCATTATCAACTTTACATCTTTTAGCATCAATATTATGTGTATCATTGTGATCGAGATTTAGTAAACCATTTACATTGGATGTAAGACCATAGAAGGTTTCATTCATGTAAAAAGAACAACAATTATTCTCTGACTTAAATGAATAACCGTATCGCAACAAACATGATCCAATCATATTTATGCTCAATGCAACCACCAAATAACATTTATTTAGTTCCAATACTAATCCCGAAGGCAGAGGGAGTATGCGATGGTGACCTTATCATCCTTGGAATCATTTCCAACACACATTGTCACCTCGCCCTCAACTAGTCTTTGTTCATTTTGTAACTCCTATTTCAAGTTACTAATCATAGCAACTGAACCAGTATCAAATACCCAGGGGTTACTATGAACACTAGTAAAGTACACATCAATAACATGTATATCATATATACTTTTGTTCACTTTGCCATCCTTCTTATCCGCCAAATACTTGGGGCAGTACCGCTTCCAGTGACCAGTCCCTTTGTAGTAGAAGCACTTAGTCTCAAGCTTAGGTTTAGCTTTGGGCTTCTTCATGGGAGTGGCAACTTGCTTGCCATTCTTCTTGAAATTCCCTTTCTTGCCCTTTTACTTGAAACTAGTGGTGTTATTAACCATCAACACTTGATGCTCTTTCTTGATTTCTACCTTTGACGATTTCAACATCGTGAAGAGCTCGGGAATCTTTTCCATTATCCCTTGCACATTATAGTTCATCATGAAGTTCTAGTAGCTTGGTGATAGTGACTAGAGAATCTGTCAATCACTATCTTATCTGGAAGATTAACTCCCACTTGATTCAAGCGATTGAAGTACTCAAAAATTCTGAGCACATGCTCACTGGTTGAGCTATTCTCCTCCATCTTGTAGGCAAAGTACTTGTCAGAGGTCTCATACCTCTTGACTCGGGCATGAGTCTGAAATACCAATTTCAGCTCTTGGAACATCTTATATGCTCCGTGGCATTCAAAACATTTTTGAAGTCCCGATTCTAAGACGTAAAGCATGGTGCACTAAACTATCAAGTAGTCATCATACCGAGCTTGTCAAACGTTCATAACATCTGCATCTGCTCCTGCAATAGTTCTATCACCTAGCGGTGCATTAAGGACATAATTCTTCTATGCAGCAATGAGGATAATCCTCAGATCACGGACCAAGTCCGCATCATTGCTACTATTGTATTTCAACTTATTTTTCTCTAGGAACGTAAAAAAATGGGGAGCTAAATCGCGAGCTATTGATCTACAACATAAATATGCAAATACTATCAGGACTAAGTTCATGATAAATTAAAGTTCAATTAATCATATTACTTAAGAACTCCCACTTCGATAGATATCCCTCTAATCATCTAAGTGATCACGTGATCCATATCAACTAAACCATGTCCGATCATCACGTGAGATGGAGTAGTTTTCAATGGTGAACATCACTATGTTGATCATATCTACTATATGATTCACGCTCGACCTTTCGGTCTCAGTGTTCCGAGGCCATATCTGCATATGCTAGGCTCATCAAGTTTAACCCGAGTATTCTATGTGTGCAAAACTGGCTTGCACCCGTTGTATGTGAACGTAGAGCTTATCACACCCAATCATCACGTGGTGTCTCGGCACGACGAACTGTCGCAACGGTGCATACTCAGGGAGAACACTTGTACCTTGAAATTTAGTGAGAGATCATCTTATAATGCTACCGCCGTACTAAGCAAAATAAGATGCATAAAGGATAAACATCACATGCAATCAATATAAGTGATATGCTATGGCCATCATCATCTTGTGCCTTTGATCTCTATCTCCAAAGCACCGTCATGATCACCATCGTCACCGGCTTGACACCTTGATCTCCATCGAAGCATTGTTGTTGTCTCGCCAAGTATTGCTACTACGACTATCGCTACCGCTTAGTGATAAAGTAAAGCAATTACATGGCGATTGCATTACATACAATAAAGCGACAACCATATGGCTCCTGCCAGTTGCTGATAATTGTTACAAAACATGATCATCTCATACAACAAATTATATATCATCACGTCTTGACCATATCACATCACAGCAAGCCCTGCAAAAACAAGTTAGACATCTTCTAATTTATTGTTGCAACTTTTACGTGGCTGCTACGGGCTTCTAGCAAGAACCGTTCTTACCTACGCATCAAAACCACAACGATTTTTCGTCAAGTGTGCTGTTTTAACCTTCAACAAGGACCGGGCGTAGTCACACTCGATTCAACTAAAGTTGGAGACACAGACACCCACTAGCCACCTATGTGCAAAGCACGGCGGTAGAACCAGTCTCATGAACGCGGTCATGTAATGTTGGTCTGGGCCGCTTCATCCAACAATACCGCCGAATCAAAGTATGACATGCTGGTAAGCAGTATGACTATTATAACCAACAACTCTTTGTGTTCTACTCATGCATATAACATCTACGCATAGATCTAGCTTGGATGCCACTGTTGGGGAACGCAGTATTTCAAAAAAATTACCTACGATCACGCAAGATCTATCTAGGAGATGCATAGCAATGAGTGGGGAGAGTGTGTCCACGTACCCTCGTAGACCGAAAGCGGAAGCGTTTAGTAACGCGGTTGATGTAGTCGACCGTCTTCGTGATCCAACCGATCCAAATACCGAACGTACGACACCTCCGCGTTCAGCACACATTCAGCTCGGTTAGCTCGATATGCTATGGCCATCATCATCTTGTGCCTTGCCATTCATTGATCAAATGCTAGAAAGATTATCCAAACATACACAGTTTTGCTTTCCAGATGGTTATTCTGGTTTCTCTCAAATACCTGTGTCAGTTGATGATCAATCAAAGACCACTTTTACTTTCCCTTTCGGTACTTTTGCTTATAGACGTATGCCTTTTGGTTTATGTAATGCACCTGCTACCTTTCAAAGATGCATGATGGCTATATTCTCTGATTTTTGTGAAAAGATTTGTGAGTTTTTCATGGATGATTTCTCCGTTTATGGATCCTCTTTTGATGATTGCTTGAGTAACCTTGATCGAGTTTTGCAGAGATGTGAAGAAACTAACCTTATCTTGAACTAGGAGAAATGCCACTTTATGGTTAATGAAGGAATTGTCTTGGGGCATAAAATTTCTAAAAGAGGTATTGAAGTTGATAAAGCTAAAGTTGATGCTATTGAAAAGATGCCATGTCCCAAGGACACCAAAGGTATAAGAAGTTTCCTTGGTCATGCCGGTTTTTCTAGGAGGTTCATTAAGGACTTATCAAAAATTTCTCGGCCTCTGACTAATCTATTACAAAAAGATATACCATTTGTCTTTGATGATGATTGTGTAGAAGCATTTGAAATACTTAAGAAAGCATTGATTTCTGCACCTATTGTTCAGCCACCTGATTGGAACTTACCCTTTGAAATTATGTGTGATGCTGGCGATTATGCTGTAGGTGCTGTTCTAGGACAAAGAGTTGATAAGAAATTAAATGTTATTCAATATGCTAGTAAAACTCTAGACAATGTCCAGAGAAATTATGCTACTACTGAAAAAGAATTCTTAGCAGTTGTATTTGCTTGTGATAAGTTCAGACCTTATATTGTAGATTCTAAAGTAACTATTCACAATGATCATGCTGCTATTAAATATCTTATGGAAAATAAAGATGCTAAACCTAGACTTATTAGATGGGTTCTCTTGCTACAAGAATTTGATTTGCATATGATTGATAGAAAGGGAGCTGAGAACCCCGTTGCAGACAACTTGTCTAGGTTAGAAAATGTTCTTGATGACCCACTCCCTATTGATGATAGCTTTCCCGATGAACAATTAAATGTCATGAATGCTTCTCTTACTGCTCCATGGTATGCTGATTATGCTAATTACATTGTTGCTAAATTTATACCACCTAGTTTCACATACCAGCAAAAGAAAAAGTTTTTCTATGATTTAAGACATTACTTCTGGGATGACCCACATCTTTATAAAGAAGGAGTAGATGGTGTTATTAGACATTGTGTACCTGAGCATGAACAGGAACATATCCTACGCAAGTGTCACTCCGACGCTTACGGAGGACACCACGCTGGAGACAGAACTGCGCATAAGGTATTGCAATCCGGTTTTTATTGGCCTACTCTCTTCAAGGATGCTCGTAAGTTTGTCTTATCTTGTGATGAATGTCAAACAATTGGTAATATTAGTAGACGTCAAGAAATGCCTATGAATTATTCACTTGTTATTGAACCATTTGATGTTTGGGGCTTTGATTATATGGGATCGTTTCCTGCCTCTAATGGATATACTCATATTTTAGTTGCTGTTGATTACGTTACTAAGTGGGCAGAAGCTATTCCAACTAGTAGTGCTGATCATAACACTTCTATTAAGATGCTTAAAGAAGTTATTTTTTCAAGGTTTGGAGTTCCTAGATATTTAATGACTGATGGTGGTTCACATTTTATTCATGGTGCTTTCCGTAAAATGCTTGCTAAGTATGATGTTAATCATAGAATTGCATCTCCCTATCACCCACAGTCTAGTGGTCAAGTAGAATTGAGTAACAGAGAGCTCAAATTAATTTTGCAAAAGACTGTTAATAGATCTAGAAAGAATTGGTCCAAGAAACTTGATGATGCATTATGGGCCTATAGAACTGCATATAAAAATCCTATGGGTATGTCTCCGTATAAAATGGTTTATGGAAAAGCATGTCACTTACCTCTCGAACTAGAACATAAGGCATATTGGGCCATTAAAGAGCTCAACTATGATTACAAACTTGCCGGTGAGAAGAGGTTATTTGACATTAGCTCACTTGATGAATGGAGAACCCAAGCCTATGAGAATGCCAAGTTGTTTAAAGAAAAAGTTAAAAGATGGCATGATAAAAGGATACAAAAGCGTGAGTTTAATGTAGGTGATTATGTATTGCTATAAAACTCTCGTTTAAGATTTTTTGCAGGAAAACTTCTCTCTAAATGGGAAGGTCCTTACGTTATCGAGGAGGTCCATCGTTCCGGTGCTATAAAAATCAACAACTTCGAAGGCACAAATCCAAAGGTGGTGAATGGTCAAAGAATCAAACATTATATCTCAGGTAATCCTATAAATGTTGAAACTAATGTTATTGAAACCGTAACCCCGGAGGAATACATAAAGGACACTTTCCAGAACGTTTCAGACTCCGAAAAGGAATAGGTACGTGGTACGGTAAGTAAAACGACTCCAAAACAGTTCTAATGGCAATTTTTCTCCGTTTTGGAATATTTAGAAAAATAGGAAAATAAGAAGCAGTCCGGGAAGGACACGAGGCCTCCACGAAGGTGGAGGGCGCACCCTACCCCCCTGGGCGCGCCCCCTACCTCGTGGGCACCTCGTGTGCTCCCCGGACTCCGTTTTGTTGCACGATACGTATTTTGGTCGGTAAAAATTCATTATATAACCTCCCGAAGGTTTTGACCACCGTATCACGCAAATATCCTCTGTTCTTGTTTCGAGCTATTTCTGCCGCAGATTAGAGCAAGATGTCTTCTTAAGAGTCAGTCGGGGAGAGTCGGGTGTCTCATCTGACACCTGGTCCAGGGGCAAACAGCGATGCTGACCACTTTGGGCCAGCAACGGAGGAAGAGATGGAGGCCGGTTTGAAAAGGATAGATGCCATGGAGGAGGATCAAGAAGTCACTTCTCACTACTGGCCGGGCCAGATTCACGATGGGGGAACTACAGAGCTCGGCTATTCCAAACTCGGTTATCCCTTCCAATGTTAGATTACTTTCTTATGAAAATATGAAGAAGAGTGTTACTTGTTCTCCCGCAGCTATGCATCATCCATGGGTGCAAGGAGCTTTAACTGTCACGGGTAAGCTCCATAAGGAAATAATGGATCTTAAGCGGCAAGTCAACAAGCTCGAGGAGGAGAATCGTATCCTGAGGGGTATCATAGCCAAGAATATCACATCATCACCTCCGAAGAAAGAGATATAATCACATGGGTATGGGCACTCCCCTTGGCATCTGCCAAGCTTGGGGGAGGTGCCCCGGTATCGTATCACCATCACACACTCCTATCTTTACCGTTTTTCTTAGTTTGATCCTTTTAGTAATATCTTGATCTAGTAGAATAAAGTTTTTGGTATGATTTAGTTTTGAGTTTTGCTTTATGATCCCTCTATGTAATCGCGTCCATGAGCTATATATAATAAAGATTAGTGTTGAGTCAAGGGCTTTATTATTTTGCCATGATCTTGAGGGAATAAAAGAAAAAAGAAAGAATAAAAATAAATAAAGAGACCATATTGATCTTATGGAGAGTAATGACTTCACATAGAAAAGGTATGATGATTAAAAATTGTTGAGAGTTGACAAACATAGCTTTGGTCATCGTTGCAATTAATAGGAAGTAATAAAAAAAGAGAGGTTTCACATATAAATATACTATCTTGGACATCTTTTATGATTGTGAGCACTCATTAAAGTATGACATGCTAAAGAGTTGATGTTGGACAAGGAAGACAACGTAGTGGGTTATGTTTTCTTATATTTGAGATAAACTATATTGTCATGGATCATCCAACATGTTGAGCTTGCCTTTCCCCTCATGCTAGCCAAATTCTTTGCACTAAGTAGAGATACTACTTGTGCTTCCAATACCCTTAAACCCAGTTTTGCCATGAGAGTACACCATATCTACCTATGGATTGAGTAAGATCCTTCAAGTAAGTTGTCATCGATGCAAGCAATAAAAAATTGCTCTCCAAATATGTATGACTTATTAGTGTGCGAGAAAATAAGCTTTATACGATCGTGTGATGTGGAAGAAATAAAAGCGACGGACTGCATAATAAAGGTCCATATCACAAGTGGCAATATAAAGTGACGTTCTTTCGCATTAAGATTTTGTGCATGCAACCCTGAAAGCGCATGACAACCTCTGCTTCCCTCTGCGAAGGGCCTATTTTATCTCTTATCCTTATGCAAGAGTCATGGTGATCTTCACCTTTCATTTTTACATTTTATCCTCTGGCAAGCACCTTGTGTTGGAAAGATCCTGATATATATATATATATATATATATATATATATATCCAACTGGATGTAAGTTAGCATGAACTATTATTGTTGACATTACCCTTGAGGTAAAAGGTTGGGAGGCGAAACTATAAGCCCCTATCTTTCTCTGTGTCCGATTAGAACTCCGTAACCACAAGTATTGCGTGAGTGTTAGCAATTGTGAAAGATTAAATGATAGTTGAGTATGTGAACTTGCTGAAAAGCTCTTACATAGACTCTTTCCGATGTTATGATAAATTGCAATTGCTTCAATGACTGAGATTACAGTTTGTTGGTTCTCAATGAAGTTTCTGATTCATACTTGACATTGTGAATAGATTATTACTTGAGCATAAGAAATCGTATGACAATATCCATATATGTTGCTGTTATAAGAATGATCATGATGCCCTCATGTCCGTATTTTATTTTATCGACACCTCTACCTCTAAACATGTGGACATATTTATCGTTATCGGCTTCCGCTTGAGGACAAGCGAGGTCTAAGCTTGGGGAAGTTGATACGTCCATTTTGCATCATGCTTTTATATCGATATTTATTGCATTATGGGCTGTTATTACACATTATGTCACAATACTTATGCCTATTCTCTCTTATTTTACAAGGTTTACATGAAGAGGGAGAATGTCGGCAGCTGGAATTCTAGGCTAGAAAAGGAGCAAATATTAGAGACCTATTCTGCACAACTCCAAAAGTCCTGAAACTCCACGGAAGATATTTTTGGGAATAATAAAAACTACTGAGCGAAGAAAATACCAGAGGGAACTCAATAAGCTTGCTTATGATTTCCCCCTGGGCGCGCCCCCTGCCTCGTGGGCCCCCTGTTGGCCCTTCGGTGCCCATCTTCTGCTATATGAAGTCTTTCATCTGAGGAAAAATCATAAGCAAGCTTTCGGGACGAGACTCCGCCGCCACGAGGCGGAACCTTGCCGGAACCAATCTAGGGCTCTGGCGGAGCTGTTCTGCCGGGGAAACTTCCCTCCGGGAGGGGGAAATCATCGCCATCGTCATCACCAACACTCCTCTCATCGGGAGGGGCCCAATCTCCATCAACACCTTCACCAGCACCATCTCCTCTCAAACCCTAGTTCATCTCTTGTATCCAATTCTTGTCTCTAAGTCTGAGATTGGTACCTGTAGGTTGCTAGTAGTGTTGATTACTCCTTGTAGTTGATGCTAGTTGGTTTATTTGGTGGAAGATCATATGTTCAGATCCTATATGCATATTAATGCTCCTCTGATTATGAACATGAAGATGCTTTGTGAGTAGTTACATTTGTTCCTGAGGACATGGGAGAAGTCTTGCTATTAGTAGTCATGTGAATTTGGTATTCGTTCGATATTTTGATGAGATGTATGTTGTCTCTCCTCTAGTGGTGTTATGTGAACATCGACTACATGACACTTCACCATTATTTGGGCCTAGAGGAAGGCATTGGGAAGTAATAAGTATATGATGGGTTGCTAGAGTGACAGAAGTTTAAACCCTAGTTTATGCGTTGCTTCGTAAGGGGCTGATTTGGATCCATATGTTTCATGCTATGGTTAGGTTTACCTTAATACTTGTTTTGTAGTTGCGGATGCTTGCAATAGGAGTTAATCATAGTGGGATGCTTGTCCAAGTAAGGACAGCACCCAAGCACCGGTCCACCCACATACCAAATTATCAAAGTACCGAACGCGAATCATATGAGCGTGATGAAAACTAGCTTGACGATAATTCCCATGTGTCCTCGGGAGCGCTTTTCTTCATATAAGAGTTTGTCCAGGCTTGTCCTTTGCTACAAAAAGGATTGGGCCATCTTGCTGCACTTTATTTACTTTTGTTACTTGTTGCTCGTTACAAATTATCTTATCACAAAACTATTTGTTACCTATAATTTCAGTGCTTGCAGAGAATACCTTACTGAAAACCGCTTGTCATTTCCTTCTGCTCCTCGTTGGGTTCGACACTCTTACTTATCGAAAGGACTATGATAGATCCCATATACTTGTGTGTCATCAAGACTCTTTTCTGGCACCGTTGCCGGGGAGTGAAGCACCTTTGGTAGGTGGAATTTGGTAAGGAAAAATTTATATAGTGTGCTGAAATTTACTGTCACTTGTTACTATGGAAAGTAATCCTCTGAGGGGCTTGTTTGGGGTATCTTCACCCCGACCAGTAGAGGAAAGAGTTGTTCCTCAACCTACTGAAAATGAAAATGTCTACTTTGAGATTCCTTCGGGTATGATAGAGAAACTGCTAGCTAATCCTTTTGTAGGAGATGGAACATTGCATCCCGATTTACACCTATTCTATGTGGATGAAGTTTGTGGATTATTTAAGCTTGCAGGTATGCCCAATGATGTTATCAAGAAGAAGGTCTTCCCTTTATCTTTGAAGGGAGATGCATTGACATGGTACAGGCTATGTGATGATATGAGATCATGGGACTACAAGCGATTGAAATTGGAATTTCATCAGAAGTTTTATCCTATGCATCTTGTTCATCGTGATCGTAATTATATATATAATTTTTGGCCTCGCGAAGGAGAAAGCATCGCTCAAGCTTGGGGGAGGCTTAAGTCAATGTTATATTCATGCCCCAATCATGAGCTCTCAAGAGAAATGATTATTCAAAAATTTTATGCTCGGCTTTCTGACAACAGTCGCTCCATGCTCGATACTTCTTGTACTGGTTCCTTTATGATGAAGACTATTGAATTCAAATGGAATTTATTGGAAAGAATTAAACGCAACTCTGAATATTGGGATCTCGACGAAGGTAAGGAGTCAGGTATAACACCTAAGTTTGATTGTGTTAAATCTTTTATGGATACCAATGTTTTCCGTAAATTTAGCACTAAATATGGACTTGACTCTGAGATAGTAGCTTCTTTTTGTGAATCTTTTGCTGCTCATGTTGATCTCCCTAAGGAGAAGTGGTTTAAATATCATCCTCCCATAGAAGTAAAAGTAGATGAACCTATTAAAGTTGAAGAAAAGACTATCACTTATAATGATCCTATTGTTCCTACTGCTTATGTTGAGAAACCACCTTTCCCCTTTAGAATAAAGGATCATGCTAAAGCTTCAACTGTGGTTCGTAAAAGTAATATTAGAACTTATACACCCCTTGAGCAAGTTAAAGTTGAACCTAATATTGCTATTGTTAAAGATCTCTTGGCTGATAATATTGATGGGCATGTTATTTACTTCTGTGATGAGACTGCTAGAATTGCTAAACCTGGTGTTAAAGATAAACATAGACCTGTAGTAGGCATGCCTGTTATTTCTGTTAAAATTGGAGATCATTGTTATCATGGCTTGTGTGATATGGGTGCTAGTGCTAGTGCAATACCTATCTCTTTATATAAAGAAATTATGCATGATATTGCACCAGTTGAGATAGAAGATATTGATGTCACAATTAAACTTGCCAATAGAGATACTATTTCACCAATTGGGATTGTTAGAGATGTTGAAGTCTTGTGTGGGAAAACTAAATATCCTGCTGATTTTCTTGTTCTTGGTTCCCCACAAGATAGCTTTTGTCCCATTATATTTGGTAGACCCTTCTTGAACACTGTTAATGCTAAGATAGACTGCAAAAAGGATGTTGTTACTATTAGTTTGGTGATATGTCTCAGGAGTTTAATTTTTCTAAATTTCATAGAAAACACCGTGAAGAGGAATTGCCTAGTAAGGATGAAATTATTGGTCTTGCTTCTATTGCCGTGCCTCCTAGTGATCCTTTAGAACAATATTCGCTAGACCATGAAAATGATATGTTTATGAATGAAAGAAGGGAAATAGATGAAGTATTCTTTAAACAGGGATCTATTCTGACACACAACTTGCCTGTTGAAATCCTAGGGGATCCTCCTCCACCCAAGGGTGATCCCGTGTTTGAGCTTAAACCTTTACGTGTAATCTTAAATATGCTTATCTTGATGAAAAGAAGATATATCCTGTTATTATTAGTGCTAACCTTTCAGAGAAGGAGGAAGAAAAATTATTGAAAACTCTGAAGAAGCACCGTGCTGCTATTGGATATACTCTTGATGATATTAATGGCATTAGTCCCACTCTATGTCAACACAAAATAAATCTAGAGAAAGATGCCAAACCAGTTATTGATCACCAACGACGGTTAAATCCTAAGATGAAAGAAGTGGTAAGAAAGGAAATATTAAAGCTCCTCGAGGCAGTTATAATCTATCCCGTTGCTGATAGTCAGTGGGTAAGCCCTGTCCATTGTGTACCTAAGAAAGGAGGTATTACTGTCGTTCCTAATGATAAAGATGAATTGATCCCGCAAAGGATTATTATAGGTTATAGGATGGTAATTGATTTCCGCAAATTAAATAAAGCTACTAAAAAAGATCATTACCCCTTGCCATTCATTGATCAAATGCTAGAAAGATTATCCAAACATAAACATTTTTGCTTTCTAGATGGTTATTCTGGTTTCTCTCAAATACCTGTGTCAGCTGATGATCAAGCAAAGACCACTTTTACTTGCCCTTTCGGTACTTTTGCTTATAGACGTATGCCTTTTGGTTTATGTAATGCACCTGCTACCTTTCAAAGATGCATGATGGCTATATTATCTGATTTTTGTGAAAAGATTTGTGAGGTTTTCATGGATGATTTTTTCGTTTATGGATCCTCTTTTGATGATTGCTTGAGCAACCTTGATCGAGTTTTGCAGAGATGTGAAGAAACTAACCTTGTCTTGAACTGGGAGAAATGCCACTATATGGTTAATGAAGGAATTGTCTTGGGGCATAAAATTTCGGAAAGAGGTATTGAAGTTGATAAAGCTAAAGTTGATGCTATTGAAAAGATGTCATGTCCCAAGGACATCAAAGGTATAAGAAGTTTCCTTGGTCATGCCGGTTTTTATAGGAGGTTCATTAAGGACTTCTCAAAAATTTCTCGGCCTCTGACTAATCTATTACAGAAAGATATACCATTTTTCTTTGATGATGATTGTGTAGAAGCATTTGAAATACTTAAGAAAGCATTGATTTCTGCACCTATCGTTCAGCCACCTGATTGGAACTTACCCTTTGAAATTATGTGTGATGCTAGCGATTATGCTGTAGGTGCTGTTCTAGGACAAAGAGTTGATAAGAAATTAAATGTTATTCAATATGCTAGTAAAACTCTAGACAATGCCCAGAGAAATTATGCTAGTACTGAAAAAGAATTCTTAGCAGTTGTATTTGCTTGTGATAAGTTCAGACCTTATATTGTAGATTCTAAAGTAACTATTCACACTGATCATGCTGCTATTAAATATCTTATGGAAAATAAAGATGCTAAACCTAGAATTATTAGATGGGTTCTCTTGCTACAAGAATTTGATTTGCATATTATTGATAGAAAGGGAGCTGAGAACCCCGTTGCAGACAACTTGTCTAGGTTAGAAAATGTTCTTGCACTACTGGAATCAGGGATTTTGCCGTCTGCCAGTTCTTTGCCGTCCGCTAGCAGACGGCAAAGAAGGTCTTTGCCATCAGCTACCAAAAAGCAGACGGCAAACAACTGGCAGACGACAAAGAAGGTCTTTGCCATCTGTCAATTCTTTGCCGTCTGCTGGCTGACGGCAAAGAGAGAGGTGCCCCCCACTAACGAGCCGATTAGAAAAAACTTAACGGCCCCCCTCTTTGCCGTCTACTAGTAGACGACAAAGATAAAAAAGCGGACGGCAAAGGCTTGGCAGACGGCAAAGGCTAACTAACCTAACCTAACTAACGGCCGATCGAGCCCCCCCGCCCGTTACTCCTCTCTGTTTTCTCCCTCTCTCCTCCCCGACGCCACGCCACCAGATCCACCGACCGCCGCCCCCGCCGCCCGGCGCCGCCCTTGCCGCCCGTCGCCTCGCCCGCCACCGCCCCCGCCCCTGCTTGCCCCGTCGCCCCACCACCCCGCCGTCCCCACCCCACCCGCCGATGCCCCATCGCCCCACCATCCCGCCGCCCCGCGCCGCCCCCGCCGCCCGGCGCCGCCCCCGCCCCCGCTTGCCCCTTCGCCCCACCACCCCGCCGCCCCCACCCCACCCGCCGACGCCCCGTCGCTCCACCATCCCGGCGCCCCGGCGCGCCACCACGTCGCCGGCCCACCAACCCCACTGCCCCGACCGTCCCATTGCCCCGGCGCGCCACCACGTCGCCGGCCCACCCGCCCCTCTACCCCGACCGTCCCATTGCTCCGGTGAGTTTTTTCTTCTGTTTTTTCATTTTTTGCTGTTTAATTGTTAGTGATAGATTTAGTGCTAGATATGTGTTATATAGTGTTAGTGTTAGAAGAAAAGAAGAAAAGAAGTAGAAGAAAAAAGAATATGTAGAAGAAAAGAAGAAGAAGAAGAAAAGAAGTAGAAGAAGTAGAAGAAGAAGAAAAGAAGAAAAGAAAAGAAGTAGAAAAAAGATGAAAAAAGAAGAAGAAGAAGAAGAAAGGAAGAAAAGAAAAGAAGTAGAAAAAAGATGAAAAAGAAGAAGAAGAAGAAAAGAAGTAGAAGAAGTAGAAGAAGAAGAAAAGAAGAAATGAAAAGAAGTAGAAAAAATATGAAAGAAGAAGAAGAAGAAAGGAAAGAAGAAGAAGAAGAGAAAGAAAGAAGAAGAAGGATAGAAGGAAACACCCCGACCCCCTGACCCCGACACCACACCCGGACACCCCGACCCCCTGACCCCTGACCCCGACACCCCGACCCCGACACCAACCCCCGACACCCCGACCCCGACACCACACCCAGACACCCCGACCCCCTGACCCCCTAACCCCGACACCCCGACCCCGACACGACACCCCGACACCCCGACCCCGACACGACACCCCGACACCCCGACCCCCTGACCCCGACACCCCGACACCGACACCACACCCCGACACCCCGACCCCGACATGACACCCCGACCCCGACACCAGACCCCGACCCCGAAACAGCACCCCAACCCCGACACGGCACACGACACCCCGACCCCCGACACCTCCCGAAAAGGTGCTCTTTGGCCGTCTAGAGGCCGACGGGGTCATATATTTGTGAATATGAGTTAGGTCATATATTTTTGATTTTGTTATGAAAAACATCATATATAATTGTGTTGATCGGGTAGATTTAAATGTGCAGTTGTCTCATCGCTGCGAGGTTTGGTGTTCGACGACCTCGCCGTGCGTTTGACGAGCTCTGCCCCTTCGTTCGTGGGTGAGCACAAATGACATGTCCTCCTCCCCCATTAATTATTTGCTCTGTTCCGGTGTTCGTGCCGATGAAACTTGATAGCTAGCTATATATGTGTCTTGAATCATCAGTATGCGTAACCAATATGTGTCTCCCGTTCGAAAGCGTTATAGTTATAAATATGCATGCATTTGCATATTTATAACCTTGATTCTTTCGAATTGTCCAACGCTATCCATGGACAGCCCGAGTATGTGTAGATTGGGTTCGTTTTCCCATATGCTTTGCTCCGGATCCGACGCATAAATTTCGTCAGTGCCTCCCCTGTTGTTCTCCGGGTACACATCCTCTCTGTTTATTGCAGAGACGTGTATCAGGAGAACAGCGGGGAGGTGCTGCCGAAATTTTGCGTCGGATCCGGAGCATAGCATGGGAAAATGAACCCAATCTACACATACTCGGCCTGCCAAACTAATCCAAATCTCGTTTATGAAGTGCCGCCACGTGCTAGACTATCTCCCCCAAAGGAAGAGGATTATAAACCTCACATCAACCCAGACACATATGAAAGGAGAATTCTTCCAAGAGACACGTCTTTCCAAAAAGCGTTTCAAGAACCGCTATACTTCACCCCAAAATATTGAAGTAGACAGCGACAGTGAATCCGACATCAACCCAAAGGAGGAAGAAGAAGAGCCAGAACAAGAAGAGGTTACTGCTACGGATGACCTGTCAATGCTTGAGCGATTACGTCAAGGTGGCCTTCCACATGTTGATGCCACTGAACCCTATGAGCCCGTCATTGATTATAGTGATGATGATGATTATGCATTTATTGATGATAGTGATCGAGATTATTAGTAGTGTCAGGTATAATTTTTTTTATGTTGTACTTGATGATGATACACTTAAGTGATATACATATTATTATTCATGTCGGTATTTTTTTTATGTTGTACTAATTTAGTTTACTCTTTGTCATGGCAGGTGTTGAAAGATGGTGGGCGCTGGTAAGTTTCTTCTAGTGTTTTGCTTAACAAATGCATAAAGACCTAGACTTAGCCTTATTTCCTCCCATATGCTTACCATAATGACCTAGAGTTAGCTTCTTTTCCTCCAAAATGACTTAATAAGCTTACTGACCTCCAAAACCATCAATTTTACCTAAGTTAGCTCTAAAATGATCTATACTTAGCTTTGTTTCCTCCAAAATGACCTAAGTTAGCTCTAGTATGCTTAGTTAACTAGGTTTGCTCAATAATGACATGTACTTAGCTTACTTATGTCAAAAATGGCATAATTAGCTTAGTTAGCTCATAAACAATCCATTTTACCTAAGTTAGCTCTAAAATGACCCATTATACCTTAGTTAGCTCATAAATGATCCATTTTACCCAAGTTAGCTCTAAAATGACCCATTTTACCTAGACTAACTCCAAAATGATCCATTTTACCTATGTTAGCTCTAAAATGACCCATTTTACCTAGGTTAGCTCCAAAATGACCCATCTTACCTAGGTTAGCTCCAAAATGATGCATTTTACCCAAGTTAGCTCTAAAATGACCCATTTTACCTAGATTAGCTCATAAACGATCCATTTCACCTAGGTTAGCTCACAAACGATCCATTTTACCTAGTTTAGCTCCAAAATGACCCATCACACCTAGGTTAGCTCTAAAATGATGCATTTTACCAAAGTTAGCTCATAAACGATCTATTTCACCTAGGTTAGCTCATAAACGATCCATTTCACCTAACTTAGCTCAAAAACGATCCATTTCACCTAGGTTAGCTCCAAAATGACCCATCTTACCTAGGTTAGCTCTAAAATGATGCATTATACCTAAGTTAGCTCATAAACGATCTATTTCACCTAGGTTAGCTCATAAACGATCCATTTCAACTAAGTTAGCTCATAAATGATCCATTTCACCTAAGTTAGCTCATAAATGGCATATACTTCTTCTTCTAGTCACCTTTTTCTAACTTTCTTATTTGCCTTTTTGCAGATTTCATTCACTTCACGGAAGCTAGCTTGCTATGATGGAGTGCTTGTTTTTTCTTCATTCTCCTCTAGTATTCTTCTAGCTTGCTATGATGGAACTTGCTATCTTGATGAAACTTTGCATTGTAATATGTATGGATGGAACAATGTGTATGTGCAACTTGCTATGTATGAATGGATGGAACTATATGTGTATGCACGATGAAACTTATGTGCTGGATATGTCATATGTTTGCTGTTAAATAGCCCTGTGAAATATATATATATATATATATATATGTCATATATTTGCTGTGAAAATTGCTGGATTTAAAAAAAACAGAAAAAAGAGGCACCTTTGCCGTCAGCCGCTGATGGCAAAGGCGCCTTTGCCGTCCGCCGCGGACGGCAAAGAAGCCACGCGGTGGCCACCTGTGCTCCCTAGGAGCTGACCCATTTGGTCAGTTTGCCTACAGCGGCGGACGGCAAAGGCTTTGCCTACAGTGGCAGACGGCAAAGACTTGTCCCGCAGTGACGTCCAGCTGACGTCATTCGGCGGACGGCAAAGGCCGGATGCTCTTTGCCGTCAGCGGCGGACGGCAAAGGCTGCCGTTAGCCGCCTAACGGACTAACTGCGCATTTATTGCCGTCGGCTTTCTTTGCCGTCCGCCGCTGATGGCAAAGGCCCCTTTGCCGTCTGCTTCAGAAAGCATACGACAAAGAAGCTCTTTGCCGTAGCCTACTTTGCCGGAGCCTTTTGCCGTCCGTGGCAGACGACAATGGCCTTTCCCGTCTGCCATCCTTGCCTTTGCCGTCTGCCGTGGCAGACGGCAAAGTAGCTGATTCCTGTAGTGTTGATGACCCACTACCTATTGATGATAGCTTTCCTGATGAACAATTAAATGTCATAAATGCTTCTCGTACTGCTCCATGGTATGCTGATTATGCTAATTACATTGTTGCTAAATTTATACCACCTAGTTTCACATACCAGCAAGAAAAAGTTTTTCTATGATTTAAGACATTACTTCTAGGATGACCCACATCTTTATAAAGAAGGAGTAGATGGTGTTATTAGACGTTGTGTACTTGAGCATTAACAGGAACAGATCCTACGCAAGTGTCACTCCGAAGCTTATGGAGGACACTGTTGGAAATATGCCCTAGAGGCAATAATAAATGGTTATTATTATATTTCTTTGTTCATGATAATTGTCTATTGTTCATGCTATAATTGTGTTATCCGGAAATCGTAATACATGTGTGAATACATAGACCACAACGTGTCCCTAGTAAGCCTCTAGTTGACTAGCTCGTTGATCAACAAATAGTCATGGTTTCCTGACTATGGACATTGGATGTCGTTGATAACGGGATCACATCATTAGGAGAATGATGTGATGGACAAGACCCAATCCTAAGCATAGCATAAAAGATCGTGTAGTTTCGTTTGCTAGAGCTTTTCCAATGTCAAGTATCTTTTCCTTAGACCATGAGATCGTGCAACTCCCGGATACCGTAGGAGTGCTTTGGGTGTGCCAAACGTCACAACGTAACTGGGTGACTATAAAGGTGCACTACGGGTATCTCCGAAAGTGTCTGTTGGGTTGGCACGGATCGAGAATGGGATTTGTCACTCCGTATGACGGAGAGGTATCTCTGGGCCCACTCGGTAATGCATCATCATATTGAGCTCTATGTGACTAAGGCGTTAGTCACGGGATCATGCATTGCGGTACGAGTAAAGAGACTTGCCGGTAACGAGATTGAACAAGGTATTGGGATACCGACGATTGAATCTCGGGCAAGTAACATACCGATTGACAAAGGGAATTGCATACGGGATTGATTGAATCCTCGACACCGTGGTTCATCCGATGAGATCATCGTGGAACATGTGGGAGCCAACATGGGTATCCAGATCCCGCTGTTGGTTATTGACCGGAGAGGCGTCTCGGTCATGTCTGCATGTCTCCCGAACCCGTAGGGTCTACACACTTAAGGTTCGGTGACGCTAGGGTTGTAGAGATATATGTATGCGGAAACCCGAAAGTTGTTCGGAGTCCCGGATGAGATCCAGGACGTCACGAGAGGTTCCGGAATGGTCCAGAGGTGAAGAATTATATATAGGAAGTCAAGTTTCGGCCACCGGGAAAGTTTCGGGGGTTACCGGTATTGTACCGGGACCACCGGAAGGGTCCCGGGGGTCCACCGGGTGGGGCCACCTATCCCGGAGGGCCCCATGGGCTGAAGTGGGAAGGGAACCAGCCCCTAGTGGGCTGGGCGCCCCCCCATGGGCCTTTCCCCCTGCTCCTAGGGTTGCAAACCCTAGGGTGGGGGGTTTCCCACTTGCCTTGGGGGGCAAGGAACCCCCCTGGCCGCCGCCCCCCCTCCCAGGGGGCCTATATAAAGGGGGGGGGGGAGGGAGGGCAGCAACCTACAGCCTTGGGCGCCTCCCTCCTCCCCTGCTACACCTCTCCGTCTTGCAGAAGCTCGGCGAAGCCCTGCCGAGACCCGCTACATCCACCACCACGCCGTCGTGCTGCTGGATCTCCATCAACCTCTCCTTCCCCCTTGCTGGATCAAGAAGGAGGAGACGTCGCTGCACCGTACGTTTGTTGAACGCGGAGGTGCCGTCCGTTCGGCACTCGGTCATCGGTGATTTGGAATCACGACGAGTACAACTCCGTCATCCACGTTCATTGGAACGCTTCCGCTCGCGATCTACAAGGGTATGTAGATGCACTCCTTTCCCCTCGTTGCTAGTACACTCCATAGATGCATCTTGGTGAGCGTAGGAAAATTTTAAAATTATGCTACGATTCCCGACAGTGGCATCATGAGCCAGGCTATGCGTAGTTACTATGCACGAGTAGAACACAAAGCAGTTGTGGGCGTTGAGTTTGCCAATTCTTCTTGCCGCTACTAGTCTTGTCTTGTTTCGGCGGCATTGTAGGATGAAGCGGCCCGGACCGACCTTACACGTACGCTTACGTGAGACAGGTTCCACCGACTGACATGCACTAGTTGCATAAGGTGGCTAGCGGGTGTCTGTCTCTCCTACTTTAGTCGGAACGGATTCGATGAAAAGGGTCCTTATGAAGGGTAAATAGAAATTGGCAAATCACGTTGTGGTCATACGTAGGTAAGAAACGTTCTTGCTAGAAACCTACAAACCACGTAAAAACTTGCAACAACAATTAGAGGACGTCTAACTTGTTTTTGCAGCAAGTGCTATGTGATGTGATATGGCCAGAAGATGTGATGAATGATATATGTGATGTATGAGATTGATCATATTCTTGTAATAGGAATCACGACTTGCATGTCGATGAGTATGACAACCGGCAGGAGCCATAGGAGTTGTCTTTATTATTTTGTATGACCTGCGTGTCATTGAATAACGCCATGTAAATTACTTTACTTTGTTGCTAAACGCGTTAGCCATAGAAGTAGAAGTAATCGTTGGCGTGACGACTTCATGAAGACACAATGATGGAGATCATGATGATGGAGATCATGGTGTCATGCCGGTGACGAAGATGATCATGGTGCCCCGAAGATGGAGATCAAAGGAGCATAATGATATTGGCCATATCATGTCACTATTTGATTGCATGTGATGTTTATCATGTTTTTGCATCTTATTTGCTTAGAACGACGGTAGTAAGTAAGATGATCCCTTATGATAATTTCAAGAAAAGTGTTCCCCCTAACTGTGCACTGTTGCGAAGGTTCGTTGTTTTGAAGCACCACGTGATGATCGGGTGTGATAGATTCTAACGTTCGAATACAACGGGTGTTGACGAGCCTAGCATGTACAGACATGGCCTCGGAACACACGCAATACACTTAGGTTGGCTTGACGAGCCTAGCATGTACAGACATGGCCTCGGAACACGGAGGACCGAAAGGTCGAGCATGAGTCGTATAGAAGATACGATCAACATGGAGATGTTCACCGATCTTGACTAGTCCGTCTCACGTGATGATCGGACACGGCCTAGTTAAACTTGGATCATGTTTCACTTAGATGACGAGAGAGATGTCTATCTGAGTGGGAGTTCATTAAATAATTTGATTAGATGAACTTAATTATCATGAACTTAGTCTAAAATCTTTACACTATGTCTTGTAGATCAAATGGCCAACGTTGTCCTCAATTTCAACGCGTTCCTAGAGAAAACCAAGCTGAAAGATGATGGCAGCAACTATACGGACTGGGTCCGGAACCTGAGGCTCATCCTCATAGTAGCCAAGAAATATTATGTCTTAGAAGCACCGCTAGGTGAAGCACCAATCCCAGAGAACCAAGACGTTATGAACGCTTGGCAATCACGTGCTGATGATTACTCCCTCGTTCAGTGCGGCATGCTTTACAGCTTAGAACCGGGTCTTCAAAAGCGTTTTGAGAAACGTGGAGCATATGAGATGTTCGAGGAGCTGAAATTAGTTTTCCAAGCTCATGCCCGGGTCGAGAGATATGATGTCTCCGACAAGTTCTTCAGCTGTAAAATGGAGGAGAACAGTTCTGTCAGTGAGCACATACTCAGAATGTCTGGGTTACACAACCGCTTATCCCAGCTGGGAGTTAATCTCCCGGATGACGCGGTCATTGACAGAATCCTCCAGTCACTTCCACCAAGCTACAAGAGCTTTGTGATGAACTACAATATGCAGGGGATGGAAAAGACCATTCCTGAGGTATATTCAATGCTGAAATCAGCGGAAGGGGAGATCAGAAAGGAACATCAAGTGTTGATGGTGAATAAAACCACTAAGTTCAAGAAGGGCAAGGGTAAGAAGAACTTCAAGAAGGACGGCAAGGGAGTTGCCGCGCCCGGTAAACCAGTTATTGGGAAGAAGTCAAAGAATGGACCCAAGCCCGAGACTGAGTGCTTTTATTGCAAGGGAAGTGGTCACTGGAAGCGGAACTGCCCCAAATACTTAGCGGACAAGAAGAAGGCAGACAACACCAAAGGTATATGTGATATACAAGTAATTGATGTGTACCTTACCAGTACTCGTAGTAGCTCCTGGGTATTTGATACCGGTGCGGTTGCTCATATTTGTAACTCAAAACAGGAACTACGGAATAAACGGAGACTGGCGAAGGACGAGGTGACGATGCGCGTCGGGAATGGTTCCAAGGTCGATGTGATCGCCGTCGGCACGCTACCTCTGCATCTACCCACGGGATTAGTTTTAAACCTCAATAATTGTTATTTAGTGCCAGCTTTGAGCATGAACATTGTATCTGGATCTCGTTTAATTTGAGATGGCTACTCATTTAAATCCGAGAATAATGGTTGTTCTATTTATTTGAGAGATATGTTTTATGGTCATGCCCCGCTGGTCAATGGTTTATTTTTGATGAATCTCGAACGTGATGTTACACATGTTCATAGTGTGAATACCAATAGATGTAAAGTTGATAACGATAGTCCCACATACTTGTGGCACTGCCGCCTTGGTCACATTGGTGTCAAGCGCATGAAGAAGCTCCATGCAGATGGACTTTTGGAGTCTCTTGATTACGAATCATTTGACACGTGCGAACCATGCCTCATGGGTAAGATGACCAAGACTCCGTTCTCCGGAACAATGGAGCGAGCAACCAACTTATTGGAAATCATACATACCGATGTGTGTGGTCCAATGAGTGTTGAGGCTCGCGGAGGATATCGTTATGTTCTCACTCTCACTGATGATTTAAGTAGATATGGGTATGTCTACCTAATGAAACACAAGTCTGAAACCTTTGAAAAGTTCAAGTAATTTCAGAGTGAAGTTGAGAATCAACGTGACAGGAAAATAAAATTCTTACGATCAGATCGTGGTGGAGAATATTTAAGTCACGAATTTGGTACACACTTAAGGAAATGTGGAATAGTTTCATAACTCACGCCGCCTGGAACACCTCAGAGAAATGGTGTGTCCGAACGTCGTAATCGCACTCTATTGGATATGGTGCGATCTATGATGTCTCTTACCGATTTACCGCTCTCATTTTGGGGCTATGCTTTAGAGACTGCCGAATTCACTTTAAATAGGGCTCCGTCGAAATCCGTTGAGATGACACCGTATGAATTATGGTTTGGGAAGAAACCTAAGCTGTCGTTTCTAAAAGTTTGGGGATGCGATGCTTATGTCAAGAAACTTCAACCTGAAAAGCTCGAACCCAAATCGGAAAAATGCGTCTTCATAGGATACCCTAAGGAAACTATTGGGTATACCTTCTACCTCAGATCTGAAGGCAAGATCTTCGTTGCCAAGAACGGGTCCTTTCTAGAGAAGGAGTTTCTCTCGAAAGAATTGAGTGGGAGGAAAGTGGAACTTGATGAGGTGATAGTCACCCCTTCCGAACCGGAAAGTAGCGCAGCGCGGGAAAATGTTCCTGTGGTGCCTACACCGACTGGGGAGGAAGTTAATGATGATGATCATGAAGCTTCGGATCAAGTTACTAAACTTCGTAGGTCCACAAGGACACGTTCCGCACCAGAGTGGTACGGCAACCCTGTCCTGGAAATCATGTTGTTAGACAACGGTGAACCTTCGAACTATGAAGAAGCGATGGCGGGCCCGGATTCCGACAAATGGCTAGAAGCCATGAAATCCGAGATAGAATCCATGTATGAAAACAAAGTATGGACTTTGACTGACTTGCCCGATGAGAGGCGAGCCATAGAAAACAAATGGATCTTTAAGAAGAAGACGGACGCAGATGGTAATGTGACCATCTACAAAGCTCGACTTGTCGCTAAGGGTTATCGACAAGTTCAAGGGGTTGACTACGATGAGACTTTCTCACCCGTAGCGAAGCTGAAGTCCGTCCGAATCATGTTAGCAATTGCCGCATACTATGATTATGAGATATGGCAGATGGACGTCAAAACGGCATTCCTTAATGGCTTCCTTAAGGAAGAGTTGTATATGATGCAGCCGGAAGGTTTTGTCGATCCTAAGAATGCTAACAAAGTATGCAAGCTCCAGCGCTCAATCTATGGGCTGGTGCAAGCATCTCGGAGTTGGAACATTCGCTTTGATGAGATGATCAAAGCGTTTGGATTTACACAGACTTATGGAGAAGCCTGTGTTTACAAGAAAGTGAGTGGGAGATCTGTAGCATTTCTCGTATTATATGTGGATGACATACTATTGATGGGAAATGATATAGAATTCTTGGAAAGTATAAAGGCCTATTTGAATAAGTGTTTTTCAATGAAGGACCTTGGAGAAGCTGCTTATATATTAGGCATCAAGATCTATAGAGATAGATCAAGACGCCTCATTGGTCTTTCACATAGTACATACCTTGACAAGATATTGAAGAAGTTCAATATGGATCAGTCCAAGAAGGGGTTCTTGCCTGTATTGCAAGGTATGCAATTGAGCACGGCTCAATGCCCGACCACGGCAGAAGATAGAGAAAAGATGAGTGTCATCCCCTATGCCTCGGCCATAGGGTCTATTATGTATGCCATGCTGTGTACCAGACCTGATGTAAACCTTGCCGTAAGTTTGGTAGGAAGGTACCAAAGTAATCCCGGCATGGAACACTGGACAGCGGTCAAGAATATCCTGAAGTACCTGAAGAGGACTAAGGATATGTTTCTCGTTTATGGAGGTGACGAAGAGCTCGTCATAAAGGGTTACGTCGACGCTAGCTTCGACACATATCTGGATGACTCAAAGTCATAGACCGGATACGTGTATATTTTGAATGGAGGAGTAGTAAGCTGGTGCAGTTGCAAGCAAAGCGTCGTGGCGGGATCTACATGTGAAGCGGAGTACATGGCAGCCTCGGAGGCAGCTCAGGAAGCAGTCTGGATGAAGGAGTTCATTACCGACCTAGGGGTGATTCCCAATGCGTCGGGCCCGATGACTCTCTTCTGTGACAACACTGGAGCCATTGCCCTTGCGAAGGAGCACAGGTTTCACAGGAAGACCAGGCATATCAAGCGTCGCTTCAACTCCATTCGTGAAAGTGTTCAAAATGGAGACATAGATATTTGTAAAGTACATACGGACCTGAATGTAGCAGATCCGTTGACTAAACCTCTCCCTAGGGCAAAACATGATCAACACCAGGACGCAATGGGTGTTCGATTCATCACAATGTAACTAGATTATTGACTCTAGTGCAAGTGGGAGACTGTTGGAAATATGCCCTAGAGGCAATAATAAATGGTTATTATTATATTTCTTTGTTCATGATAATTGTCTATTGTTCATGCTATAATTCTGTTATCCGGAAATCGTAATACATGTGTGAATACATAGACCACAACGTGTCCCTAGTAAGCTTAGTTGACTAGCTCGTTGATCAACAGATAGTCATGGTTTCCTGACTATGGACATTGGATGTCGTTGATAATGGGATCACATCATTAGGAGAATGATGTGATGGACAAGACCCAATCCTAAGCATAGCATAAAAGATCGTGTAGTTTCGTTTGCTAGAGATTTTCCAATGTCAAGTATCTTTTCCTTAGACCATGAGATCGTGCAACTCCCGGATATCGTAGGAGTGCTTTGGGTGTGCCAAACGTCACAACGTAACTGGGTGACTATAAAGGTGCACTACGGGTATCTCCGAAAGTGTCTGTTGGGTTGGCACGGATCGAGACTGGGATTTGTCACTCCGTATGACGGAGAGGTATCTCTGGGCCCACTCGGTAATGCATCATCATATTGAGCTCTATGTGACTAAGGCGTTAGTCACGGGATCATGCATTGCGGTACAAGTAAAGAGACTTGCCGGTAACGAGATTGAACAAGGTATTGGGATACCGACGATTGAATCTCGGGCAAGTAACATACCGATTGACAAAGGGAATTGCATACGGGATTGATTGAATCCTCGACACCGTGGTTCATCCGATGAGATCATCGTGGAACATGTGGGAGCCAACATGGGTATCCAGATCCCGCTGTTGGTTATTGACCGGAGAGGCGTCTCGGTCATGTCTGCATGTCTCCCGAACCCGTAGGGTCTACACACTTAAGGTTCGGTGACGCTAGGGTTGTAGAGATATATGTATGCGGAAACCCGAAAGTTGTTCGGAGTCCCGGATGAGATCCAGGACGTCACGGGAGGTTCTGGAATGGTCCGGAGGTGAAGAATTATATATAGGAAGTCAAGTTTCGGCCACCGGGAAAGTTTCAGGGGTTACCGGTATTGTACCGGGACCACCGGAAGGGTCCCGGGGGTCCACCGGGTGGGGCCACCTATCCCGGAGGGCCCCATGGGCTGAAGTGGGAAGGGAACCAGCCCCTAGTGGGCTGGGCGCCCCCCATGGGCCTTTCCCCCTGCGCCTAGGGTTGCAAACCCTAGGGTGGGGGGTTTCCCACTTGCCTTGGGGGGCAAGGAACCCCCCTGGCCGCCGCCCCTTGCCCTAGATGGGCTTTGGCCGCCGCCCCCCTCCCAGGGGGCCTATATAAAGGGGGGGGAGGGAGGGCAGCAACCTACAGCCTTGGGCGCCTCCCTCCTCCCCTGCTACACCTCTCCGTCTCGCCGAAGCTCGGCGAAGCCCTGCCGAGACCCGCTACATCCACCACCACGCTGTCGTGCTGCTAGATCTCCATCAACCTCTCCTTCCCCCTTGCTGGATCAAGAAGGAGGAGACGTCGCTGCACCGTACGTGTGTTGAACGCGGAGGTGCCGTCCGTTCGGCACTCGGTCATCGGTGATTTGGATCACGGCGAGTACGACTCCGTCATCCACGTTCATTGGAACGCTTCCGCTCGCGATCTACAAGGGTATGTAGATGCACTCCTTTCCCCTCGTTGCTAGTACACTCCATAGATGCATCTTGGTGAGCGTAGGAAAAGTTTAAAATTATGCTACGATTCCCAACAGACACCACGCTGGAGACAGAACTGCGCATAAGGTATTGCAATCCGGTTTTTATTGGCCTACTCTCTTCAAGGATGCTCGTAAGTTTGTCTTATCTTGTGATGAATGTCAAACAATTGGTAATATTAGTAGGTGTCAAGAAATGCCTATGAATTATTCACTTGTTATTGAACCATTTGATGTTTGGGGCTTTGATTATATGGGACCGTTTCCTGCCTCTAATGGATATACTCATATTTTAGTTGCTCTTGATTATGTTACTAAGTGGGTAGAAGCTATTCCAACTAGTAGTGCTGATCATAACACTTCTATTAAGATGCTTAACGAAGTTATTTTTCCAAGGTTTGGTGTCCCTAGATATTTAATGACTGATGGTGGTTCACATTTTATTCACGGTGCTTTCCGTAAAATGCTTGCTAAGTATGATGTTAATCATAAATTGCATCTCCCTATCACCCACAGTCTAGTGGTCAAGTAGAATTGAGTAACAGAGAGCTCAAATTAATTTTGCAAAAGACTGTTAATAGATCTAGAAAGAATTGGTCCAAGAAACTTGATGATGCATTATGGGCCTATAGAACTGCATATAAAAATCCTCTGGGTATGTCTCCGTATAAAATGGTTTATGGAAAAGCATGTCACTTACCTCTCGAACTAGAACATAAGGCATATTGGGCCATTAAAGAGCTCAACTATGATTACAAACTTGCCGGTGAGAAGAGGTTATTTGACATTAGCTCACTTGATGAATGGAGAACCCAAGCCTATGAGAATGCCAAGTTGTTTAAAGAAAAAGTTAAAAGATGGCATGATAAAAGGATACAAAAGCGTGAGTTTAATGTAGGTGATTATGTATTGCTATACAACTCTCGTTTAATATTTTTTGCAGGAAAACTTCTCTCTAAATGGGAAGGTCCTTACGTTATCGAGGAGGTCTATCGTTCCGGTGCTATAAAAATCAACAACTTCGAAGGCACAAATCCAAAGGTGGTGAACGGTCAAAGAATCAAACATTATATCTCCGTAAGGAAATAATGGATCTTAAGCGGCAAGTCAACAAGCTCGAGGAGGAGAATCATATCCTGAGGGGTATCATAGCCAAGAATATCACATCATCACCTCCGAAGAAAGAGATATAATCACATGGGTATGGTCACTCCCCTTGGCAACTGCCAAGCTTGGGGGAGGTGCCCCGGTATCGTATCACCATCACACACTCCTATCTTTACCGTTTTTCTTAGTTCGATCCTTTTAGTAATATCTTGATCTAGTAGAATAAAGTTTTTGGTATGATTTAGTTTTGAGTTTTGCTTTATGATCCCTCTATGTAATCGAGTCCGTGAGCTATATATAATAAATATTAGTGTTGAGTCAAGGGCTTGATTATTTTGCCATGATCTTGAGGGAATAAAAGAAAAAAGAAAGAATAAAAATAAATAAAGAGACCATATTGATCTTATGGAGAGTAATGAGTTCACATAGAAAAGGTATGATGATTAAAAGTTGTTGAGAGTTGACAAACATAGCTTTGGTAATTGTTGCAATTAATAGGAAGTAATAAAGAAAGAGAGGTTTCACATATAAATATACTATCTTGGACATCTTTTATGATTGTGAGCACTCATTAAAGTATGACATGCTAAAGAGTTGATGTTGGACAAGGAAGACAACGTAATGGGTTATGTTTTCTTATATTTGAGATAAACTATATTGTCATGGATCATCCAACATGTTGAGCTTGCCTTTCCCCTCATGCTAGCCAAATTGTTTGCACTAAGTAGAGATACTACTTGTGCTTCCAATACCCTTAAACCCAGTTTTGCCATGAGAGTACACCATATCTACCTATGGATTGAGTAAGATCCTTCAAGTAAGTTGTCATCGGTGCAAGCAATAAAAAATTGCTCTCTAAATATGTATGACTTATTAGTGTGGGAGAAAATAAGCTTTATACGATCTTGTGATGTGGAAGAAATAAAAGCGACGGACTGGATAATAAAGGTCCATATCACAAGTGGCAATATAGAGTGACGTTCTTTCGCATTAAGATTTTGTGCATCCAACCCTGAAAGCGCATGACAACCTCTGCTTCCCTCTGCGAAGGGCCTATTTTATCTCTTATCCTTATGCAAGAGTCATGGTGATCTTCACCTTTCCTTTTTACATTTTATCCTTTGGCAAGCACCTTGTGTTGGAAAGATCCTGATATATATATATATATATATATATATATATATATATATATATATATCCAACTGGATGCAAGTTAGCATGAACTATTATTGTTGACATTACCCTTGAGGTAAAAGGTTGGGAGGCGAAACTATAAGCCCCTATCTTGCTCCGTGTTCGATTAAAACTCCGTAACCACAAGTATTGCGTGAGTGTTAGCAATTGTGAAAGACTAAATGATAGTTGAGTATGTGAACTTGCTGAAAAGCTCTTACATAGACTCTTTCCGATGTTATGATAAATTGCAATTGCTTCAATGACTGAGATTATAGTTTGTTGGTTCTCAATGAAGTTTCTGATTCATACTTGACATTGTGAATAGATTATTACTTGAGCATAAGAAATCATATGACAATATCCATATATGTTGTTGTTATAAGAATGATCATGATTCCCTCATGTCCGTATTTTATTTTATCGACACCTCTACCTCTAAACATGTGGACATATTTAGCGTTATCGGCTTCCGCTTGAGCACAAGCGAGGTCTAAGCTTGGGGGAGTTGATATGTCCATTTTGCATCATGCATATTTATTGCATTATGGGCTGTTATTACACATTATGTCACAATACTTATGCCTATTCTCTCTTATTTTACAAGGTTTACATGAGGAGGGAGAATGCCGGCAGCTGGAATTCTGGGCTGGAAAAGGAGCAAATATTAGAGACCTATTCTGCACAACTCCAAACGTCCTGAAACTCCATGGAAGTTATTTTTGGGAATAATAAAAAATACTGATCGAACAAAATACCAGAGGGGACCCACAGCCTGGGCACGAGGGTGGGGGCGCGCCCTACCCCCTGGGCGCGCCCCCTGCCTCGTGGGCCCCCTGTTGGCCCTCCGGTGCCCATCTTCTGCTATATGAAGTCTTTCGTTCGAGGAAAAATCATAAGCAAGCTTTCGGGACGAGACTCCGCCACCACGAGGCGGAACCAATCTAGGGCTCTGGTGGAGCTGTTCTGCCAGGGAAACTTCCCTCCGGGAGGGGGAAATCATCGCCATCGTCATCACCAACACTCCTCTCATCGGGAGGGGGCCAATCTCCATCAACACCTTCACCAGCACCATCTCCTCTCAAACCCTAGTTCATCTCTTGTATCCAATTCTTGTCTCTAAGTCTGAGATTGGTACCTGTAGGTTGCTAGTAGTGTTGATTACTCCTTGTAGTTGATGCTAGTTGGTTTTTATTTGGTGGAAGATCATATGTTCAGATCCTATATGCATATTAATACTCCTCTAATTATGAACATGAATATGCTTGTGAGTAGTTACGTTTGTTCCTGAGGACATGGGAGAAGTCTTGCTATTAGTAGTCATGTGAATTTGGTATCCGTTCGATATTTTGATGATATGTATGTTGTCTCTCCGCTAGTGGTGTTATGTGAACGTCGACTACATGACACTTCACCATTATTTGGGCCTAGAGGAAGGCATTGGGAAGTAATAAGTAGATGATGGGTTGCTAGAGTGACAGAAGCTTAAACCCTAGTTTATGCGTTGCTTCGTAAGGGGCTGATTTGGATCCATATGTTTCATGCTATGGTTAGGTTTACCTTAATACTTGTTTTTTAGTGGCGGATGCTTGCAATAGGAGTTAATCATAGTGGGATTCTTGTCCAAGTAAGGACAGCACCCAAGCACCGGTCCACCCACATATAAAATTATCAAAGTACCGAACGCGAATCATATGAGCGTGATGAAAACTAGCTTGACGATAATTCCCATGTGTCCTCGGGAGCGCTTTTCTTCATATAAGAGTTTGTCCAGGCTTGTCCTTTGCTACAAAAAGGATTGGGCCATCTTGCTGCACTTTATTTACTTTTGTTACTTGTTGCTCGTTACAAATTATCTTATCACAAAACTATCTGTTACCTATAATTTCAGTGCTTGCAGAGAATACCTTACTGAAAACCGCTTGTCATTTCCTTCTGCTCCTCGTTGGGTTCGACACTCTTACTTATCGAAAGGACTGCGATAGATCCCCTATACTTGTGGGTCATCAATCCACTCCTGGATCATTATTGTACCCTCTTGCCAAACTCATGGTGAGGTACACAATAGGTCTGGTACACATTGAAGTGTGTTAAGTCGACTAGAGGGGGGGGGTGAATAGGCGATTTTTATGAATTCTTCACTAAGGAATTTCAGGGTGAGGAAATTCCTAAGCGGAGAACTACTTGCAGCGGAATAAGTACTCAGATGCATACATGACATAACATAAACATGGACATCATGATGAAATGAAAACAGACAGAGAGTACAGGAAGCGTAAGCACAGGATAAACACAGGATGAAGACAAACAGACTGAAGAAATTGAACTGAGAAAATTGAGAAAGTCTTCAGTCAAAGTCTTCAAACAGATATGAACAAGCAAACAACACAGTAATGAGGAAATGAAAGAGTTGAGGAAATAGAACCAGTAGGCTTGGTGAAGACAATGATTTGGTAGACCAGTTCCAACTGCTGTGGCAGTTGTACGTCTGGTTGGAGCGGCTAGGTATTTAAACCTGAGGACACGCAGTCCCGGACACATAGTCCTCACCATATTCTCCTTGAGCTAAGGTCACACAGACCTCGCCCAATCACTCGTGGTAAGTCTTCAGGTGACTTCCAAACCTTCACAAACTCGGTCACTCGGCGATCCACAATTTCCTCTTGCATGCTCTAGACCATGACGCCTAACCGTCTGGAAGATGCACAGTCTTCAAAGGTAACAAGCATCAGATCCACGCAGGATCAATCTCTTCAGTGATGCTCAATCACTTTGGGTTTGTAGGTGTTTGGGTTTGGGTTTTCCTCACTTGATGATTTTCGCTCAAAGTCCTCGAAGGATGGGATGCTCTCAAATGAAAAGTGTCAGTTTCTCTCGGAGCAGCCAACCAGCTAGTGGTTGAAGGGGGCGGCTATTTATAGCCTAGGGAGTAACCCGACATGATAAGACATAAGTGCCCTTCAATGATATGACCGTTAGGTGGAGAAGATATTTTGGGACAGCTGGCGCATAGCACAGCAACGGTCGGAAATTTGAGGTTCAAATTCCTCAGGGCTATCATGTTCCTCACTTGTAGGCAATCCGCACTGGCGAATTCCTAACTCCTCAGTCAAAAAAAATTCCTTAGAGACTAGAAGAACTTCGTCTCTGTCACTGAAGAAATTGACTGAATTGTATGAGATTTCCAATGGCTTCACTCGAAGGGATTGGTAGGTGTAGGATTTTGAGTTGAGCATCACTTGGAAATTTTTCCTTAGTATTTACTCAACCCCCCTTTAATAGTACATTGTTTCCTATGACTCAAGAAAGAGAAAATGAAACTACGAAAACAAAAGTCTTGACGCTTCATGTTCCTCGAATGAATACCAAGTCTTCAAGGTCACACCAATTTCTTCACTTTCAAAGTCTTCAGAAATCCAAAGTTTTCAGTCGAAGAACTTTATTTTTGGGGGTCGACTTTCTCTGTGAATATCAAACTCCACATTGACTTATAGACCTGTGTACACTCACAAACGCATCAGTCCCTTAACCTATAAGTCTTCAATACACCAAAATCACTAAGGGGCACTAGATGCACTTACAATCTCCCCCTTTTTGGTGATTGATGACAATATAGGTTAAGTTTTCAACGGGGATAAACATATGAAGTGTAAATTCTGTTATTGAGGAATTTGATTGCAAGATATAGAAGAACTCCCCCTGAAGATGTGCATAGTGAGGAATTTGCTTTTGAAGCAATGCACACTTGAAGAGTAGAATCATGGAGATCTCCCCCTATATCTTGTAATTCATACACGCATTTAACATATGATATGAAGAATTTGAAATGCATGATGAAATATGGTGAATGATGTAATTTATCATGCGTGCATTAACATATATGAGGAATAAGCATGCAGAAGAACACAACAAAAGTATCAGACCACCATAGGGTTTAAGTTTACAACTCGATTCAGCAAAGAACGAGAGTTGTAACTTAGCAAAGAAACGCCCATATAAGTAGACCCGCTTGAAGACTAACTCAAATTTCTCCCCCTTTGTCATCTAATGACCAAAAGGATCGAAAATGAGGACTAACGTCCCTGAAGAATATCATGATGATGAAGGAGCGCCAGCGTTGTTGGGGTCGGTTGTTGTAGTAGGGCCTGCCGCAGTGTCGTGCAAGTCTTCATGCTCATCCGTGTCGTGCGATGAAGAATATGAGCTGGCCACCAAGGAGGGAACTTTGACCTTCTTGAATTTCTTCGCTGGTGGTTGAGACCAGTCAAACTCCTGCTTGAGACCCATTTGCTTCAGATCTTCTTCACCGTACAGATGTGACAGAACACCCCAGGTGCGACCGAAGACTTCATGGAGGTAGTAATGGTTTTTCTTCACTGCATTGTGTGTAGCAGTCATGTTGTGAAGAATAGAACCAAACTAACGCTTAACCCATTTGTGGTTGCGATCGACCTTCTGGTGAAGACTGAGGAGAAGCTCACAATCTGTCATCACCCTTGGAGCTGTGCCTTGAGGATTTTGCTTTGAAGCATTTGCGGCAGAGTCATGAGTGGCAGAGTCATCATTGGTGGAGTAAGATGCAGCTTTGCGGAACTAACCATCCAGTGGACGAATGCCTTCATCAAGAATAGCAGTGGCCTTGCCCTTTTCATCAGCTGAGGAAAATGTCTGTTTGAGGACTTCAATGGGGGGCAAGTAGCTGAGATGATTCTGAAAACCAGCCTTGTAGTTGAGTGAAGACCTTGTTCTGAGGAATCTCATAATCCAAGGAGCGTAAGGCTTCAAATCAAACGGAGAGAGTGCAACATTTGCCAGAGTCCTCATGAAGAAATCATGGTAGTTGACAGGGATGCCATGCATGATATTGAATAGCAGATTCTTCATGATGCCAACAACTTCTTCATCATTCGAGTCGCGGCCTTTTATTGGACTCATTGTCTTCATCAGAATGCGATAGACAGTCCGAGGCACATAGAGCAATTCCTTCACGAGGACTTTGGTTCTTGGGGCTTGACCGGGCTTCAGCGGCTTCATCAACACTTGCATGTAGTGAGCGGTAAGTTCTGGTTCATGGTACAGGCAACGAGCTCCTTGAAGGGGAGGACTCACAGGCAGGGCATGAAGCAATTCAGAGGCCGGTGCTTTGAAGTGAGTATTCTCTGTCATCCAGTCCAATACCCAAGAGTTCACATTAGTAGCATCTCATGTGATGTGCAGCGTTGCATAGAACTGAAGAATTAGCTCTTCATTCCAATCAACAATGTCAGTGCAAAAGTTGAGCGGTTCAGCGTCGTGAAGAACACTGAGGACTGGCGTGAAGCAAGACAGTGATTCCATGTCCACGTGAGGAATATACTCATGGTGGAAGACTTTGTCTTTGTTGAATAGCAGTGAAGAATAGAAGTTGGCTTGGCTGGCAGTCCAGAAACGCTTCCTTCTAAGACGAGCAGAGTCATATGGGTTATACTCAGTGAAGAACACATGCTTGCCGAAGAAGTCATCAGCCTTGAATTTTTGCTTCTTCGAGAAGGGATCCTTTGGTTTGGGCTGAGGTATATTAGTTAATTGCATCACAACCTCAGGAATCGCAATCTCAGGATCCACAGGCTGAGGAATTTTAGGTTCTTCTTCAGTGGCAGCCTGGGTCTTCAATTCTTCAGCAGCAATTTCATCAGCACTAGTGGCTGGAATCTCTTCATGAATAGACGGAGTGAGGTGAGGTTCTTCAGATCCCATTTGAACTTCAGTTCGCACTGGGGATTGAGGAATTTGTTGCAGAGGTGTGAACAAAGGAGAATTGGGGTGTTGACTCCCAAAAGTCATCATTCATCACTGGAGTAGTGCTTCCAATGTTGACATCCTCATCTTCATCACTCATTTCTTCAACGCCTGCCTCTTCAGCAGTGAACTGAGGCATGGGCAATGAGACAACTGGGTTTGAAGGGATGGCATCCACTTCAATTTCTTCATCCAACTGCTCTGAAGAAGCAGCAGAAGGAATCTCTTCATCTGATCCGCTTGGAATCACATATTCTTCATCAAAAGGAATGAGTTCCTTTCATGGCATGCTTGAGACTGGAACAGCATCAATCGGATTCTCAAAAGAGCTGGTCAATTTCTTCATCTTCTTCGGAGCTGAAGATTCTGATGAAGTTGATGCTTTCCTTTTCTTCACAGTTGCACGCTCTGCAGCCTTGGTCTTCTTCACATCTGATGCAGAAGGAAGAATTGGACTTGGTGTAGGTGCAGGAGGAGCAGAGGAAATTGCTTCAGTTTCTTCAGGCACAACTGATGCAGTTGCCCTGGCATTTTCAGTTTCTTCAGGCACAGCCGTTGAAGCTTCAGCTGTCCTGACAGTTTCTTCAGGCGCAACACTAGTGGTTGTCCTGGCAGAGTCATCAGAGGCTGGAATGCAGTCATTAGCCTTGACACTAGCAGTTTCATCAGCAGCCTGATTTTCATCAGCGGTGCTGGCATGTTCTTCAGCAGGCTGAGCAGATGCCTCAGCCTGAGGAATTTCTTGTTGCATTGGGGTTGCAACATTGGTAGTGAACTTCTCAGACAACTTCACAAATCTGACCTTGGCTCCAAGCCAGTCAACATAGTAGCGATCAAATTCATCACTCAGTTGCTTGAGCTCTGATTGCAGAGCTACAAGTTCTTCAGGTGAAAGCTTCAAGACATTTTGCTTCAGAAAGCGCTCTTTCTTGTACTGCGCTTTCTTCACCTTCCTCCCCTGTTCATATTTCCGTTTCTCTTCATCAATGAAGGCAGTCAATACATGACTTTGACCAGGAGTGAGGTTCATCTCAGGCAGAGGTGTGTTGGGGTCCTTGTGCCACAAGTCGATGAAGTCTAAGATCAATTTTGGATCCAGCATCAATTGCACATTACTGCCTTTAGCTCTAGCGGCCCTGTGCTTCCTGTCTCTGATGATTTCAGTGAGTTCTTCATCATCAACTTCGTCATTATCAGACAGTACTTGGAAGGCGACCTGCTTCTTGTGAGGACTTGGTCGAGAACCTCGTCCAGCAGTGGCCTTTGTCTTCAGCAGTGTGGGGCCTGTTGAGGAGTTTGGAGGAGCTGAAGAACTAGCAGAGGCTCCTGAGGCAATAGAGATGCCTATTGTCCTTTGGCATGAGGCGAGATGCACAGGTGCTGAGGATTTTGAAGGAGGAGCTGAGGACTTTTGAGGAGCTGGTGCAGCTTGAGGAATTGGCTGTGAGGGCCTTGAAGAACTTGGCTGTGAGGGCATTGCTGAGGATCTTGGCCGTGAGGGCATAGAAGTTGAAGCACTGGGCTTGTGATCAGGCTTCTTGGGCATGGCCTTTTTAGGCTTGCTTGCAGAGGCCTCAATAGTGGTAGGAGCAGCAGCAGAGTCTTCATTGAATTTCCTCACTGCTTCCTTAGCCATTTTGGCTAGCTTGGCCTGGCGCTTAGCCCATTCCTTGGGAAATTCTTCACCTCTTCTGATGCTTGAGGGATCAGCTTCTTGGCCAGGTGCCAATGGAGGTCTTGGGCATGGAGGGTGTACAGCGAATTTCTTCATGTACTTAGGTGTAACATAACGATATTCCCTCCACTCCCGTGCCCATCTCCTATCTATCTTCTATATGCGCACCTTGCGCTCATTCTTTGTTTCCCCAGGGGTGTGCAGTACCCTGCATAGATGTCATCAGGGATTTCAAACGCAGTGTTGACCTCAGGTCTCTTTCCTCCCTCCTGAGGTTTCTTGCCGTCAGCCATTTTCTTCAGCTGAGGAATATGAACAACAGAATTCTCTGAAGAGGTGTGCAACTTTTCTTCGAGGAACGCTGCAAATGAGTTAAGTTGATGAGAACCTAGAGATTCAGTAGCGGACATGTGTACCTGTGAACAGAATATAGTTGCGAGGAATTTTGAAGAGGTCATATGCGTTGTCAGAAGTTTTTGCAAAAAGAACAAGTTTGAGGAATTTGACCATATGAGTCTTGAGGAATTTCACTAAGCGTTCTTTGTCTTAGGTTCCAGAGTTGTAGGGATTAAAAATCCACACAATTGAGGAATTTTGAAGAAAAATGTTGCTTAGGGAAACATATTGTCGGGGAAACGACACCTATGGGATCACTGGAATCCCTTCTACAGTTGGCGGGCGCGGGGTTGTGAGAAGAGCAGGTTTAGGAGCTAGCACAAAGATCGTTTACCCAGGTTCGGGCCGCGAGGATGTGATGACCCACAAGTATAGGGGATCGCAACAGTTTTCGAGGGTAGAGTATTCAACCCAAATTTATTGATTCGACACAAGGGTAGCCAAAGAATATTCTCAAGTATTAGTAGTTGAGTTGTCAATTCAACCACACCTGGATAACTTAATATCTGCAGCAAAGTATTCAGTAGCAAAGTAATATGATAGTAACAGTAACGGTAGCAAAAGTAATATTTTTGGGTTTTGTAGTGATTGTAATAGTAGCAGCAGAAAAGTAAATAAGCGAGGAACAATATGTGAAAAGCTCGTAGACATTGGATCGGTGATGGAGAATTATGCCGGATGCGGTTCATCATGTAACAGTCATAACATAGGGTGACACAGAACTAGCTCCAATTCATCAATGTAATGTAGGCATGTATTCCGAATATAGTCATACGTGCTTATGTAAAAGAACTTGCATGGCATCTTTTGTCCTACCCTCCCGTGGCAGCGGGGTCCTATCGGAAACTAAGGGATATTAAGGCCTCCTTTTAGTAGAGTACCGGACCAAAGCATTAACAGATAGTGAATACATGTACTCCTCAAACTACGGTCATCACCGGGAGTGGTCCTGATTATTGTCACTTCGGGGTTGCCGGATCATAACACATAGTAGGTGACTATAGACTTGCAAGATAGGATCAAGAACTCACATATATTCATGAAAACATAATAGGTTCAGATCTGAAATCATGGCACTCGGGCCCTAGTGACAAGCATTAAGCATAGCAAAGTCATAGCAACATCAATCTCAGAACATAGTTGATACTAGGGATCAAACCCTAACAAAACTAACTGGATTACATGATAAATCTCATCCAACCCATCACTGTCCAGCAAGACTACGATGGAATTACTCACGCACGGCGGTGAGCATCATAAAATTGGTTATGGAGGATGGTTGATGATGACGATGGCGACGGATTCCCCTCTCCAGAGCCCCGAACGGACTCCAGATCAGCCCTCCCGAGAGAGTTTAGGGCTTGGCGGCGGCTCCGTATCGTAAAACACGATGAATCCTTCTCTTTGAATTTTTCTCCCCGAACACGAATATATGGAGTTGGAGTTGAGGTCGGTGGAGCTCCAGGGGGGCCACGAGGCAGGGGGGCGCACCCAGGGGGGCAGGCGCGCCCCCCACCCCTCATGAGGGTGTGGGCCCCTGGCCTTGATTCTTTCGCCGGTATTTTTTATTATTTCCAAAAATAATCTCCGTGAAGTTTCAGGTCATTCCGAGAACTTTTGTTTCTGCACAAAGATAACACCATGGCAATTCTGCTGAAAACAGCGTCAGTCCGGGTTAGTTCCATTCAAATCATGCAAGTTAGAGTCCAAAACAAGGGCAAAATTGTTTGGAAAAGTAGATACGACGGAGACGTATCAACTCCCCCAAGCTTAAACCTTTGCTTGTCCTCAAGCAATTCAGTTGATAAACTGAAAGTGATAAAGAAAAACTTTTACAAACTCTGTTTGCTCTTGTTGTTGTAAATATGTAAAGCCAGCATTCAAGTTTTCAGCAAAGATTATGAAGTAACCATATTCACAATAACTCTTAGGTCTCATGTTTACTCATGTCAATGGCATAGTCAACTAGCGAGCAATAATAGTAAATCTCGGATGACAACACTTTCTCAAAACAATCATAATATGATATAACAAGATGGTATCTCGCTAGCCCTTTCTGAGACCGCAAAACATAAATGCAGAGCACCTTTAAAGATCAAGGACTGACTAGACATTGTAATTCATGGTAAAAGAGATCCAATCATAGTCATACCCAATATAAACTAATAGTAATGAATGCAAATGACAGCAATGCTCTCCAGCTGGAGGTTTTTAATAAGAGGGTGATGACTCATCATAAAAGTAAATAGATAGGCCCTTCGCAGAGGGAAGCAGGGATTTGTAGAGGTGCCAGAGCTCAGTTTTGAAATAGAAATAAATAATATTTTGAGCGGTATACTTTCATTGTGAACATAACAACCAAGAGATGGTGATATCTTCCATGCTAGACACATTATAGGTGGTTCCCAAACAGAATGGTAAAGTTTATACTCCCCCTCCACCAACAAGCATCAATCCATGGCTTGCTCGAAACAATGAGTGCCTCCAACTAACAACAGTCCCAGGGGAGTTTTGTTTGCAATTATTTTGATTTGATTTCCATAAAGCATGGGACTGGGCATCCCGGTGACCAGCCATTTTCACGTGAGTGAGGAGCGGAGTCCACTCCTCTTGAGAATAACCCGCCTAACATGGAAGGTACGGACAACCCTAGTTGATACATGAGCTATTCGAGCATACAAAACAGAATTTCATTTGAAGGTTTGGAGTTTGGCACATACAAATTTACTTGGAACGTCAGGTAGATACCGCATATAGGAAGGTATAGTGGACTCATATGGAATAACTTTGGGGTTTAAGGGATTGGATGCACAAGCAGTATTCCCGCTTAGTACAAGTGAAGGCTAGCAAAAGACTGGGAAGCGACCAACTAGAGAGCGACAACAGTCATGAACATGCATTAAAATTATGAACATTGAGTGCAAGCATGAGTAGGATATAATCCACCATGAACATAGATATCGTGAAGGCTATGTTGATTTGTTTCAACTACATGCGTGAACATGTGCCAAGTCAAGTCACTCGAATTATTCAAAGGAGGATACCACCCTATCATACCACATCACAACCATTTTAATAGCATGTTGGCATGCAAGGTAAACCATTATAAACCCCTAGCTAATTAAGCATGGCATAAGCAACTATAATCTCTAATTGTCACTACAAACATGTTTATTCATAATAAGCTGAATCAGGAACGATGAACTAATCATATTTACAAAACAAGAGAGGTCGAGTTCATACCAGCTTCTCTCATCTCGATCAGTCCATCATATATCGTCATAATTGCCTTTCACTTGCACGACCGAATGATGTGAATAATAATAATAGTGCACATGCATTGGACTAAGCTGGAATCTGCGAGCATTCAATAAATAGGAGAAGACAAGGCAATATGGGCTCTTGGTTAAATCAACAATAATGCATATAAGAGCCACTTCAACAATTTCAGTATGGTCTTCTCCTATCGACCCCAAAGAAAAGAAAAGAAATAAAAACTATTTACACGGGAAAGCTCCCAACAAGCAAAAGAAGAACAAGAAATATTTTTGGGTTTTCTTTTAATTATTACTACTACAGCAAGAAAGTAAACTAACTAAAAGCTACTACTAATTTTTTGGTTTTCTTAAGGTTTTTCAAACACACAAGAAGAAAGCATAAAAAGGAAAATAAACTAGCATGGATAGTACAATGAAAAAGTATGAGCACCGACAACTAGCATGAATGTGCAAACATGAATGTAATGTTGGTGAGAGATACATACTCCCCCAAGCTTAGGCTTTTGGCCTAAGTTGGTCTATTGCCACGGCTGGCCTGGCGGATATCCAAAATTATAGTTGGGGTCGTACTGTGAAGAAGCCTCGGATTGCCACTGGTTGGCAATCACCTCCGGATCCCACTGGTAATCAGACTGTCGTGGAGGATCAAATTGTGGTTCTGGCTCTGGCTCTGTAGCTGATGTAGGGTTCCGGTAGGCGTGGATGGCCGCCAGCGCAACGAGATACTTGCCTGCATATAAGTCAAATAGGGAAGGAGCAGGCAAGGTAATAGTCTCAGGGTGATTTTTATCAAATAAGAGTTTGTACTTAAGCGCCTTTTCCCTATTCTTAACAATAAAATCATGCGCTACCATACTCTTATAATCTAGATAAACAGGAGGCAACAACTTTTCTTCTTTCTCATAATGCCTAATAGGTATGTTATAGTATGCAGTGAGGTGCGAGGTGAAGATGCCTCCCAAGATAGGGCCCTTAGTATGGTTAAGATTTAACCGCTTTGCAACAATAGCGCCCATACTAAATGTGTCATCACGAAACAAGGCATGAAACAAAATAACAATGTCAGGGGCACTTAGGTTGCCACAGTTTCCGCGACCAATTAAGCATCTACTAGCAAATATAGCAAAGTAACGTAGAACAGGAAAGTGCATGCTAGTAATTCGTGCGTCGGAAACCTTTCTCGTTTCCCCTACAGCAATGGTATCAATAAACCCATCCACATCGTCACGATGTGGTTCCTCTATGATGCCCGAAAAGGGCAACTTGCAAACCTCACAAAATTCACGAAGGGTCATCTCCTTATACTCATCATATAAATAAAAATCCACCGTAGGTGGTGACCTCCTAGAATGGAAATGAAAATTTTGCACAAAGGTATTAGTGAGTAAGAGATACTGTTCGCGTTGGTCGCGGAGGAATTCGGTGTGGCCTGCATTCTCAGCCAATTCATAAAAATCATCATAAATCCCGGCTGCTCTCAAGAAATCATCACAAGGCCATTCACACGGCCGAACCTCCGTGGTGCGAGGCAGATTATATTTGGGCCTCTCTTCTTCTTCACTTTGCTTATCCTTCGAGCTTCGGCTCGAAGAGCCCCTCAAAAATCTCTTCATCATTTTCTGAAAATTTCTGAAATTTTTAGTAACTTCAAATAAAAGTGAACCAAGCTCAATAGAATTGATAGCAACTACTCCCACAAGTGCTTAGAGACTATATCATGCATTAGAACTACTTAGAACCATATAAATTTGACATGAAAGCTCAAGAACATGGTCACCTAGGCAGCACAAATTTGCAATGAATAAAGCACTAGAACAAAAACTAATTGGACCATTGGAGGAGTCACATACCAAGGAATAATCCCCCAAAGCAGTTTTGTGAGAGGTGCTTTGAGCAAGGAGATCGAAAATCGCAGCAAAATGAGCTAGAACTCGTGCTTGAGCTGGTTGGTGATTTTTTGGGAGGAAGAAGGAGTGTGTGGGTGCAGGAATAAGTGGAGGGGAGCCACCATGGGCCCACGAGGCAGGGGGGCGCGCCCTGGACCCTCGTGGCCAGGTGCTTGCTCCCCTGATGTGTTCTCAGTGCCAGATGAAGGAAATATGCCCTAGAGGCAATAATAAAGTATTATATATTTCCTTATATCATGATAAATGTTTATTATTCATGCTAAAATTGTATTAACTGGAAACATAATACATGTGTGAATACATAGACAAACAGAGTGTCACTAGTATGCCTCTACTTGACTAGCTTGTTAATCAAAGATGGTTATGTTTCCTAGCCATAGACATGAGTTGTCATTTGATTAACGAGATCACCTCATTAGGAGAATTACGTGATTGACTTGACCCATTCCGTTAGCTTAGCACCCGATCGTTTAGTATGTTGCTATTGCTTTCTTCATGACTTATACATGTTCCTCTGACTATGAGATTATGCAACTCCCGTTTACTGGAGGAACACTTTGTGTGCTACCAAACGTCACAACGTAAATGGGTGATTATAAAGGTGCTCTACAGGTGTCTCCAATGGTACTTGTTGGGTTGGCGTATTTCGAGATTAGGATTTGTCACTCCGATTGTCGGAGAGGTATCTCTGGGCCCACTCGGTAATGCACATCACTATTAGCCTTGCAAGCATTGTGACTAATGAGTTAGTTGCGGGATGATGTGTTACGGAATGAGTAAAGAGACTTGCCGGTAACGAGATTGAACTAGGTATCGAGATACCGACGATCAAATCTCGGGCAAGTAACATACCGGTGACAAAGGGAACAACGTATGTTGTTATGCGGTCTGACCGATAAAGATCTTCATAGAATATGTGGGAGCCAATATGGGCATCCAGGTCCCGCTATTGGTTATTGACCGGAGACGTGTCTCGGTCATGTCTACATAGTTCTCGAACCCGTAGGGTCCGCACGCTTAACGTTACGATGACAGTTTTATTGAGTTTTGATGTACCGAAGGAGTTCGGAGTCCCAGATGAGATCGGGGATATGACGAGGAGTCTCGAAATGGTCGAGACGTAAAGATCGATATATTGGACGACTATATTCGGACTTCGGAAAGGTTCCGAGTGATTCGGGTATTTTTCGTAGTACCGGAGAGTTACGGGAATTCGTATTGGGCCTTAATGGGCCATACAGGAAAGGAGAGAAAGGCCTCAAAAGGTGGCCGCACCCCTCCCCATGATCTGGTCCGAATTGGACTAGGGAAGGGGGGCGCCCCCTTCCTTCTTTCTCCTTCCCCCTTCCCTTCTCCTACTCCCACAAGGAAAGGAGGAGTCCTACTCCCGGTGGGAGTAGGACTCCCCCCTATGGCGCGCCTCTCCCCTTGGCCGGCTGCCTCCCCCTTGCTCCTTTATATACGGGGGCAGGGGGCACCCCAGAGACACAAAAATTGATCCTTGAGATCTCTTAGCCGTGTGCGGTGCCCCCCTCCACCATATTACACCTTGATAATACCGTTGCGGAGCTTCGGCGAAGCCCTGCGTTGGTGGAACATCATCATCGTCACCACGCCGTCGTGCTGACGAAACTCTCCCTCAACACTCGGCTGGATTGGAGTTCGAGGGACGTCATCAAGCTGAACGTGTGTAGAACTCGGAGGTGCCGTACGTTCGGTACTTGATCGGTCGGATCGTGAAGACGTACGACTACATCAACCACGTTGTGATAACGCTTCCGCTGTCGGTCTACGAGGGTACGTGGACAACACTCTCCCCTCTCGTTGCTATGCATCACCATGATCTTGCGTGTGCGTAGGAAATTTTTTGAAATTACTACGTTCCCCAACACCAGATATTCTCAAATATTCTAGAAAAAAAATCATATTTCATTTTCGGGGCATTTGGGGAACTTTTATTTTCAGGGTATTTTTTTATTGCATGGATAATTCAGAAAGCTGTCAGAAAATATTATTTTTGCTTTATTTATTCTAAATAACAGAAAGTAAAAGGAGGGTACAGAAGGTTGTGCTTTCTAACTTCATCCATCTCATGCTCATCAAAAGGAATCCACTAACAAGGTTGATCAGGTCTTGTTAACAAACTCATTCCGAATAACATGGAACCGAAGAAATTTCGAATAACACTATGTTACCTCAACGGGGATATGCACGTCCCCAATAATAAGAATATCATATTTCTTCTTGACAGTAGGTAGAGGAAATTCAAAACCTCCAAAGATAATCGATGGAATTTTTCCAATAGAGTTGATACTATGAACTTGAGGTTGTTTCCTCAGAAAGTGTACCGTATGCTCATTGACATTAACATGAAAAGTGACATTGCCTTTGTTGCAATCAATAACAGCCCCTGCAGTATTCAAAAAGGGTCTTCCAAGAATAATAGACATACTATCGTCCTCGGGAATATCAAGAATAACAAAGTCTGTTAAAATAGTAACATTTGCAACCACAACAGGCACATCCTCACAAATGTCGACAGGTATAGCAGTTGATTTATCAGCCATTTGCAAAGATATTTCAGTAGGCATCAACTTATTCAAATCAAGTCTATGATATAAAGAGAGAGGCATAACACTAACACTGGCTCCAAGATCGCATAAAGCAGTTCTAACATAATTTCTTTTAATGGAGCATGGTATAGTTGGTACACCTGGATCTCCTAGTTTCTTAGGTATTCCACCCTTGAAAGTGTAATTAGGAAGCATGGTGGAAATTTCAGCTTCCGGTATCTTTCTTTTATTAGTAACAATTTCTTTCATATACTTAGCATAAGGATTCATTTTGAGCATATCAGTCAAACACATACGCAAAAATATAGGTCTAATCATTTCAGCAAAGCGCTGAAAATCCTCATCATCCTTTTTCTTGGATGGTTTGGGAGGAAAAGGCATGGGTTTCTGAACCCATAGCTCTCTTTCCTTACCGTGCTTCCTAGCAACAAAGTCGCTCTTATCATAACGTTGATTCTTTGATTATGGGTTATCAAGATCAACAGCTGGTTCAGTTTCTACATCATTATCATTGCTAGATTGAGGATCAACATGAACATTGTCATTAACATTATCACTAAGTTCATGTTCATCACCAGATGGTGTTTCAGCATCAGAAATAGAAATATCATGGGGATTCTCATGTGTGTCTACAACAGGTTCAGAAGCATGCAAAGTCCTATCATTTTTCTTTTTCTTATTTTTAGAAGGACTAGGTGCATCAATATTATTTCTCTGAGAATCCTGCTCAATTCTCTTAGGATGGCCTTCAGGATACAAAGGTTCCTGAGTCATTTTATTAGTTCTAGTAGCCACTCTAATAGCAAAATCATTATTCTTACTATTTAATTCATTGAGCAAATCATTCTAAGCTTTAAGTACTTGTTCTACTTGAGTGGTAACCATGGAAGCATGTTTACTAATGAGTTTAAGTTCACCTTTAACTCTAGACATATAATCACTCAAGTGTTCAATCATATAAGCATTGCGTTTTAATTCTCTACCAAAATAAGCATTGAAGTTTTCTTGCTTAACCATAAAATTATCAAACTCATCCAAACATTGGCTAGCAAACTTACTAGGAGGGATTTCAGCTTTATCATATCTATAGAGAGAATTTACCTTTACTACCTGTGTCGGGTTATCAAGACCATGTGTTTCTTCAATTGGTAATGGATTAAAATCATGTATTTCTTCAATAGGTGGTAAATTAAGACCATGTATTTCTTCAACCGGAGGTAAATTCTTAACATCTTCAGCTTTTATACCTTTTTCCTTCATAGATTTCTTTGCCTCTTGCATATCTTCAGGACTGAGGAATAGAACACCCCTTTTCTTCAGAGTTGGCTTAGGAGTTGGTTCAGGAAGTGTCCAATTATTTTCACTGGTCAACATATTATTCAATAAAATTTCAGCTTCATTTGGTGTTCTTTCCCTGAAAACACAACCAGCACAACTATCCAGGTGGTCTCTGGAAGCATCAGTTAGTCCATTATAAAATATATCAAGTATTTCATTTTTCTTGAGAGGATGATCAGGCAAAGCGTTAAGTAATTGGAGAAGCCTCCCGCAAGCTTGCGGGAGACTCTCTTCTTCAATTTGCACAAAATTATATATTTCCTTTAAAGCAGCTTGTTTCTTATGAGCAGGGAAATATTTAGCAGAGAAGTAATAAATCATATCCTGGGAACTACGCACACAACCAGGATCAAAAGAATTAAACCATATCTTAGCATCACCCTTTAATGAGAACGGAAATATTTTAAGGATATAATAGTAGCGAGTTTTCTCATCATTAGTGAATAGGGTGGCTATATCGTTTAATTTAGTAAGATATGCCACAACAGTTTCAGATTCATAGCCATAAAAAGGATCAGATTCAACAAAGTAATTATATTAGGGTCGACAGAGAATTCATAATCCTTATCGGTAACAAAGACGGGTTAAGTAGCATAAGCAGGATCATATTTCATTCTAGCATTCAGAGTTTTTTGTTTCAGCTTAGCTAATAATTTCTTAAGATCACTTCTATAATTGCAAGCAAGAAAGTCTCTAGCAGTTTCTTCATCCATAACATAGCCCTCAGGCACAACATGCAATTCATATCTAGGGGGAGAATCTTCATCATCACTTTCATCAATATTATCAGTTTCAATAATTTCATTCTCTCTAGCCCTAGCAAGTTGTTCATCATGAAATTCACCAAGTGCCACAGTAGTTTTAAGCATAGAAGTAGTTTCATCATAAGTATCATGCATAGCAGAAGTGGCATCATCAATAACATGTGACATATCAGAATTAATAGCAGAAGCAGGTTTAGGTGTCGCAAGCTTACTCAAAACAGAAGGTGAATCAAGTGCAGAGCTAGATGGCAATTCCTTACCTCCCCTCGTAGTTTAGGGATAAATTTTTGTTTTCGCGTCTTTCAAGTTCTTCATAGTGACCAGCAGATATAAATCCCAAGTGACTCAAAGAATAGAGCTATGCTCCCCGGCAACGGCGCCAGAAAAGAGTCTTGATGACCCACAAGTATAGGGGATCACAACAGTTTTCGAAGGTAGAGTATTCAACCCAAATTTATTGATTCGACACAAGGGGGCCAAAGAATATTCTCAAGTATTAGCAGTTGAGTTGTCAATTCAACCACACATGGATAACTTAATTTCTACAACAAAGTATTCAGTAGCAAAGTAATATGATAGTAACGGTAACGGTAGCAAAAGTAATATTTTTGGGTTTTGTAGTGATTGTAACAGTAGCAGCGGAAAAGTAAATAAGCGAAGAACAATATGTGAAAAGCTCGTAGGCATTGGATCGGTGATGGAGAATTATGCCAGATGCGGTTCATCATGTAACAGTCATAACATAGGGTGACACAGAACTAGCTCCAATTCATCAATGTAATGTAGGCATGTATTCCGAATATAGTCATACGTGCTTATGGAAAAGAACTTGCATGACATCTTTTGTACTACCCTCCCGTGGCAGTAGGGTCCTATCGGAAACTAAGGGATATTAAGGCCTCCTTTTAATAGAGTACCGGACCAAAGCATTAACACATAGTGAATACATGAACTCCTCAAACTACGGTCATCACCGGGAGTGGTCCCGATTATTGTCACTTCGGGGTTGCCGGATCATAACACATGGTAGGTGACTATAGACTTGCAAGATAGGATCAAGAACTCACATATATTCATGAAAACATAATAGGTTCAGATCTAAAATCATGGCACTCGGGCCCTAGTGACAAGCATTAAGCATAGAAAGTCATAGCAACATCAATCTCAGAACATAGTGGATACTAGGGATCAAACCCTAAGAAAACTAACTGGATTACATGATAAATCTCATCCAACCCATCACAGTCCAGCAAGCCTACGATGGAATTACTCACGCACGGTGGTGAGCATCATGAAATTGGTGATGGAGGATGGTTGATGATGACGATGGCGACGGATTCCCCTCTCCGGAGCACCGAACGGACTCCAGATCAGCCCTCCCGAGAGAGTTTAGGGCTTGGCGGCGGCTTCGTATCATAAAATGCGATGAATCCTTCTCTCTGATTTTTTTCTCCCCGAACACGAATATATGGAGTTGGAGTTATGGTCGGTGGAGCTCCAGGGGGCCCACGAGGCAGGGGGCACGCCCAGGGGGCAGGCGCGCCCCCCACCCTTGTGGAAATGGTGTGGGCCCCCTGGCCTTGATTCTTTCGCCAGTATTTTTTATTATTTCCAAAAATAATCTCCGTGAAGTTTCAGGTCATTCCAGGAAATTTTGTTTCTGCACAAAGATAACACCATGGCAATTCTGCTGAAAATAGCGTCAGTCTGGGTTAGTTCCATTCAAATCATGCAAGTTAGAGTCCAAAACAAGGGCAAAAGTGTTTGGAAAGTAGATACGACGGAGACGTATTAGGATGCGTAATACCCTAGTCCTGCAGTCTTACCCTCACATACCCGCTCCCGGTCCTATCAGCAGCAGTCTTACCCTCACACTAAGCCCTTGTGGCATCTGTCGACTCGCAAGCCCCCCGTGAGAATACCACGACAGTTGGCGCCCACCGTGGTGTGGTACTATGCTACCACGCTACTGCTGGTTTCGCAGTCCGGGCGGGACCATTTTCGTCTTCACCGCCGCGGCGTCGCACCGTCTCTCCGATAGCGGTCGGGGGCTCGACATCGACATGCCCCCGGAATGGCCGCGAGGGGCGGCGCGTCCTCGCCATCGGCCTCGCCTTCTTCACCACTGCTGCGACGCCGGCCGTCCATCCGTGTGCGCCACGCCACCTTGCTTTGGTCGGCCGCATCCATCCGCGCGCCGCCCGCATCGCTCTCTTCCTCCGGCTTCGCCGCCATCTGCAGCTGCTGCTATTTGTCGCTGCCCATACACAACCCATACACTTCTCAGATGCAGGTCGGACACGACCTGTACAAAAGCCAGACAATGGTTGTGCACTAGCAAACCAGTGCTCGCTCCTGAGCCTCCACAGCTACGGCCGCTGCTCCCGCATCGCCCAGCTCCGGCCCGGCACCTCCGCTGTGTGCCCATAGCTCCGGCCGTCCTTTGCTCCGAGCGTCGCGTCCGTCCTCTGCTCCGAGCTCCTGGCTGCCGCCCACCTATCCTGTAGTTGCACGCATATGCAAAGCTAGCAAGCAAGCACACAGCCTGGCAGCTTGATGGATTCTTCAGCTAGCTTGCCGAGAACTAAATTTGTACGTACTAGCTCACCTCCGCTCCGCTCCAGGCCATAGCTCAATGCTTTAGCTCCCTCGTTCCTCCCCTGCTGCGTTCTCTTCCTCACGAGCGCACAGGGATGCTGATGGCTTCTCTACTCGATCCCCATCTCGCCGGTTCCGCCCCCCGCGCGCCGGCCTCTGCAGAACCAACCCGCCGGCCGCTGCCGTGCTGCCCCGTGCATGGCGCTGCCTCGTGCCTAGGCGGGTCCAGCTCCCTCGACCATCCGGCTCCTCCGAGCTCCCCGTGAGGATCTTCCTCGACCTCGGGTCCGCTCCGCGGGCGCGCCGGCCACGCTATGCCTTCTCCCGCCCCGGCCGGCACCGGCCCGCGCCCCTGCCGGCTCCTCCGCCTGCGGCCTCCCATAGGGGCCCGGCCTCCCGCTCGCAGACGGCTCCACAACGCGCGTCTGCGCGCCCATGTTGCTGCGGCCCCCCGCTCCTGCGCCGCGCCCCGTCTCCTCAAGCTGGCCGCGGCTCCAGGCCGTCTCCCGCGCCGTGCGATGAGCGGCTCGCGGCGTCTCCTCCGGCCGGTGGTGGCTCTCGGCCGGCTCCCGCGCCATGCGCCTCACGCATCCGCTTTCGGCCGGCCCACCTCCCCGCTCCATGCCGCGCGCATCCTCACGCGCCGGCTTCTGCCCGCACCCGGCCGGCCCGCGCCTCAGTCTCCACCGCACCGCCTGCACCTGGACGGCTGCTCCGCCTCCGCGCCGGGCTGCCCGCCTCCCACGCGCTCGCTGTCTCAGGCGTGCCGACCGCCGTTCGCACTGCGCCAAGTCGCCCAAGTCCCGGCACCCGGACGGCCGGCTCCGCCCGCCACCCGGCAGGCCTGGCCGGCTGCCGGCTTCCCCTCGCTCCACTCCTCGCAAGCCGACTGTCCGAGAGGCCGACTCGGACAAGAAAGAAAAAGAAAGAGCCCAGCTGCCCACGTTGGCTAAAAGAAAAGTCAAAAGGCCGGGTTCTCAGGCCGGTCGCCAAAAAAAATGGAGTGAGAGGCGGGCTGCCCGAGAAAGGAAAGAAGAAAAAAAAAGCTGAAGAAAGAAAAGGGCCGGCTGCCCGAGATCCGGCTAAAAAAGCCAAGGGCCGACTGCCCACAGCCGGCTCAGAAAAAAAAGTGGGCGTCCGAGAAACGAAGGAGAAGAAAGAAATGTTCGTCCGACTGCGAGACGTGCGTCCGACCACTGGCTGCCTGGCCGGCTACAAAGAGCCCGACTGATGTGTCGGAGTCCACCTGCCCAGCCGGCTGAAGAAGAAAAAGAAGACAAAGTAGTCGTCGGGAGATCCGGCCCGACTGCTCCGCAGTCGGCCCGAATCTCGGGGGCTACACCCAGCGGGTGCACTGACGCGCCCCCGCGAAGAAGAAGACAAAGTAGTTTGCCGGGAGATCCGGCCCGACTGCTCAGCAGTCGGCCCGAATCTCGGGGGCTACACCCAGCGAGTGCGCTGACGCGCCCCCGCGAGGAAGAAGATAAAGTAGTTGCCAGAAGATCCGGCTCGACTGCTCAGCAGTCGGCCCGAATCTCGGGGGCTACACCCAGTGGGTGTGCTCGCGCGCCCCCACGGAAGATTGCAGACAAGAGAAGAGTTTTGTCCGGCTGCCAGCAGCCGGCAGAAGAAGAAAAAGGGCGCTGCAAGACGCCTCGCCGCCTGGCCGGTCGAGCCTGGCCGGCCAGGACCCCGGGTGCTCGAAGGCTACACCCAGCGGGTGCGCCGACGCACTCCGCGAGCGCCGGGCCGCGCCGGCTGTCTTCGGCAAACTCCGCCTTGGCTAGACGAAAATCAATGTGAGCTCCTCACCCGCATATTTTTTCACCGCGAGAGCACGGATAACCCCGAGCGATGCTCGGGGGCTATCTCCGCATTTTATTACAGTTGCATCACTGTTCGCCCCGGCGCCAGCCAGAGTTGGCCCGGGGGCTGACCGCTTGGCCTGAGACGTTAGTTCCTGCAGACGGCTTAGTAGCGTGTGCGATACCAAAGGCCCACTCTTAGTCACAGACCACAGAGTGGCTGTCCGGCTAGCAAGAGTGAACGCTGGAGGCCACCCACGCGAAAAACGTCCGGGAAGAAAAACGGTTCGGGCGACCCGGCCGTTTCCTTTACGAGTATCTACTCGGTTGAATTCGCTCCTAGAGTCTGAGTATTGTACACTCCACTCCACGGCCCACTCTCAGCCATAGACTGCAGAGCGGCTGTCCCGCAAGCGAGAGCACAAGCCAAAGAGCGGAGGGAACATGAAAGATATTGAAGGGGGCTCGGACGAAACCGAGTCGGCACCCTCCGCATAAAACTTGCAATGCTAAAACCAATCATTTGATATATCTGCGTGGACTAACTTTGTCTTTTTGCATGATCATTTCCATGAACAACCGCCAAAAAACCTCCGCCCAACTTTGCCAAGTTGCCCGGAGGCTTGGGGGCTACTGTTGTAGTAATTGGCCACGGATACCCCGAAGACGGCGAGACAATAATTCAAGACATCGGGGCTAGCAAAGCCCCTCAGTCCGACTGCCCGGCTGATCCTGCTGGCTCCCCGTCTGACTGCTCTGCTCGGCCGGCTGCCGGCTGCCGACTGTGCTGACCAGCCGGCTGCCGACTGCGCCAACCAGCCGGCTGCCGACTGCAGCCTGACCCGACATCGATAAGACACCGATGTGATGGCCATACCATGGACGAGACGGCTGTACCGCGACGACATCATCTATAGTGTATCTGTCCCTGGGCACTGTTTTATAAAGTGCGCCAGGGACAAGGAGGCATGCACATCACGTCCACACCATCATGGGCATGGTGCCCCATGCCCACTTGCCTCCCACGCCATTACCTAGCTTAGGTAGTAAGCTAGCTCACCTATATATATGCCACCCACCCATCCATCCACACCAGGCTCACACACCCGCATGCATCCATGCCCACTCACGGTGGAGCTCTCTCATGCCCACTGGCTAGCTAGCTCATACACATATATGAGACATATACAAAGCCAGATGCCTATGGCACTGAGCTCAGATACAGCTCCAGGAGCACTCTGTACTACAGATATACCACATATACTCAGGCATGCAGGAGTAGGGGTGTTATCTCTCCGGAGAGCCCCGAACCTGGGTAAACTAGCGTGTGCTACTCGCATACCTGCTCCCGGTCCTATTAGCAGCAGTCTTACCCTCACACTAAGCCCTTGTGGCATCTGTCGACTCGCAAGCCCCCCGTGAGAATACCACGACAGTCGCCGCTCCGCCTCGCTTCGACACGTGCCCAGGCCAGCGATGTGTTCAGCGCCATGTAGGCAGGCAGGCTGCTGAGGTGGCACGGTGGTAGGGTCTTCACAAAAACCTGCATGCCACCACGCAGGTGCTTGCTGGGTTGGTCTGGAAGCCGCATGTTGCCACGCAGGTGCCTGCCCAGCTGGTTGGGCTGGCAGCTGCATGCAAACGGCGGCGGGGTCTTGCTTGACGCGGGCCTGGCTGTGGCCCCGCTGATGCCATCGGCAAGGGCCTTGCCGGGGGGCGGGGGCGGCAAGGGTCTTGCCGTGGCGTTGCAGTCGTCCCCGGCAAGGCGCTTGTCGGGGGTCTTGTGGATTTCCTCGGCTAGGATCCCGCCGAGGGTCGCCGTCTTCTGGTCCTCATCTGATCCTGTGTATTTATGATCTTTGACGAAGATCTGCATGCCACCACAGAGGCGCCTCCCGAGCCTTGGTTCCGATGTGGATAGTTGGTGGTGTTGGAACCCGTGGGCTCAAGGGCGGCTCGCTCTGCTGGCGTTGGGCAAGTTTCCCCGGCAAGGCTCTTGCTGGGGCCGCGGAGGCCACCCCGGCAAGGGTCTTGCCGGGGGGAGTCCACCTCGCCGCTCTGCTCTTTAGTGCTTCTGTTCTTGGCGTTGCCTTGTTCGTCCTGTGCTTCAGTTTTCCTCTGGCTTCCCTCCTTTGCCTCGTTAAGTGTGGCCGTGGGCGCGGCTCTGAGTGCCCGTGCACAAGTAAAGGGGTCAAAAGGAGAGCCCCTACTTTTCTACACCGACAGGAGCCCCCGGGCCTGGGCCATACATAAGCTCGACGCGTTGTTGGGCTATGCCCAGAACGGTGCGCGGGCAGGTGGGGCGGATTTTACCGTAGTAAATTTTCGTGCGCTGCGCTTCTCCACGACCCGCGTTGAACGCGCGATGTGGAGGGTCGTGTGTGACATGGGGGTCATGCGTGGGGTGGTCTCTGCACGCACAAGTCACATCACAGTTAATGGGAAAAGAGGCGGCCCGCGCCTTCCTCGTAAAAAGGAATAACCGTGGGCGCGCTGCTCATTTACCCTCCGTGCTTTCCCTAATCCCGGAATCGCCGTCCCTTCTTCCTCCTTCTCAAGCTCTCGCCTTCACTCGCCGCTGCCGCGCCTTTGCCATCCTCCATTCCTCGCCTCCCGCAGCCGCCATGGCACCCAAGACTAGCGGAGGCAAGGGAGTGGCCAAGGACGCCGGGGAGAAGGAGCCGCCGGAGAGCGAGTTGGCAGTGCGGCGGACGCAGCACGCCTACTTCCCGTCGACGGTCGATGCGGTCGAACTCCAGGACTACTTCAAGCACCTGTGGGGGTGCAAGACGGGAAGCGAGACGACGGGGCATCCGGCCACGCGCGTCATCCCTGCCACCTTCGCCGAAGCTGGCCCGAATCGGTACCCATTCTTCGTCGATTACTTCTCTTGCGGGCTCTGTCCCCCTTTCTCTGATTTCTTCAATGATATCATGCATACCTATGGCTTCCACCTTCTGGATTTTACTCTGAATGCTGTGGCATGCATGGCCCTTTTCGCTCAACCCTATGAGGGCTTCGCCGGAGTGCATCCCAACACGGTGCTCTTCCGCCACTACTTCTTCCCTCGCATCCAAAAGGGGGGGCGCCATTTCCGGTTGTGTCGCCTGGATCCCAAGGACCCAGGAGAAAAAGACATATCCGGACGGCACCCAGAAGGATTGGTGGGAGGAGTGGCGGGGCCGGTGGTGCTGGATTGAAGAGAAAGATCCGCCGGACTTTTGCCGGGTCCGCCATGCGCCGCCGGTCCGCAAGAACGACTGGAGTGATGTCGACGTCAACGACAAGAAGCTCACGGTCGCCACCACCAAGATTCTTCGTCTCACCGAGGCCGGGCTCACCCTTGAGATGATCGGGGCGGATTTCATCCGCCATCGAATCGCTCCGCTGCACAACAAGGGGAGGCTGGCCTGGCCCTTCACGAACGCCGCCGACATCATGAGGTTCCGCCCCGGCTTGGACCACAACCTCACAGTGATGGGGCACGCCCACTTCTACCAGCGGCTCTTCCAGCTCGACGTGAACCACGACGGCAAGGTCGAGCGGTCCGGCAAGGCTGCGAAGGCTGCCGCGAAGGCCGGCAAGGTCGCCAAGGGGCCCTTGTTTGGGTTGCCGGCGGGTGTGGTCCCGCTGAGCAACAACTCGTGCCGAAACGACATCATTGCCATGATGCCGGAGTTCAAGATGCACGGCCTCGTCCCAACTTGGGCCGAGCCGCCGGAGGAATCAAGTGCAGGAGTTCTTTGACACCTTGGAGGAGAAGTATGTCCGCGCCAAACCGCGGCTTGTCCAGGACACCTCCCAGGCGGAGCTGGACTACATCGCCGCCAGGGCGGCGGAGGCGGAGCTCGCCAAGGAGGCCGGCAACACCGGCGGTGTGGAGGACAAGGCCGCGGGGGCCACGAAGGAAAAGGAGCTTGCCTAGTGGGCGAAGTCCGCTGGGGAGGCCAGCAGCGTCGGCGCCGGGGCTCCTCTCGTCAAGGATGTGGTCGATGAGTCATCGGAGGAGGAGGCCGAGGCTGTCGATCCCCTAGCCCCGGGGAGAGGGCGAGTCCTACGGCGGGCCAGCTCCGGCGAGCCGGTCCAGCCCGGCAGGGCTGTGCAACCGCAGCAGACCCAGGAGGGGTCTGTGCGCCAGACAAGGGCCGTGGCGGCGAGGAAGTTGGTGAAGGCCGCGGTGGCGAAGAAGAAAGCAACTGCCTCTTCTTTGTCCAAGCGTGTTCAGACTCCACCTTCTTCCCCTCCTCCGGCAGACGTCGACGCGGAGGTCGTTTTCGACTTTGGGTCCCTCAGCCCGAGAAGGAAGAGGAAGGCAGCAGAAGAGGAGGTGGAGGATGAGTAAGGATCTTGTTTCCTTTTGTCATCTCCGTCTCCCCAATCTGTGCCGCTTATCTTGATCTGTTCTTCTTCTTTGCAGGGTTGCGGAGACACTGGCCCAGAGGGTGAAGAGGGCCAGGGCTTCGGCGAGCGGCCAGCCCCGCAGGTACTTCCGGTACACCGCTGGTGGTGTTGAGCAGCCCGGACAGCAGCCCCCGGCATAGCCCCCAGCGTAAGCTCATCACTCACCCCTCGTCGACGTGCGTTGGGGGTACAATCCCTTGGCGCTAACCTTGCCGTGGTTGCAGGAGGAGGACAGCAGCAGGAGGAGCCACTGAGGGCTACCCCCAACACGCCGCCCCCGTCGACCACGCCGCCCCGAGGGGCGTCCCCGGCAAGGGCGCCAAGTACCGAGCCCATGCACACGGAGGAGGAGGAGGCAAACTCGGGCGCTGGTGGCTTCGCCTCGGCGCCAGATGTTGGCGGGGAGGGGGCCTCTGCTTCCCAGCCCGGTACGGGTAAGTCACTCGCCTTCCGTCCTGCTCTTTTTCTCTTTGAATCTTAGTCTTGGCTTCGACTCATCCCCTTCTCGGTATCCAGATCCTCCCTCGGCGGACCGGGAGGACATACACACCGTCATCGAGAATGTTGCCAAGGATGCTGCGGCGGAGGCTGAGAAGATCGCCACCGAGGAGGCCGCCAAGGGTGCCGCTGAGGACACCGCCAAGGGGTCCGCCCGGCAGTCCGGCAAGGCTGCTGCCGAGGAGGCTGGCAAGGCCGCTGAGGGAGTCCTGGATTAGGGGGTCCTCGGACAGCCAGACTATATACTTCTGCCAGACTGTTGGACTATGATGATACAAGACTCAAGACTTCGACCCGTGTCCGGATGGGACTCTCCTTGGCGTGGAAGGCAAGCTTGGCAATACGGATATGAATATCTCCTCCCTTGTAACCGACTCTGTGTAACCCTAGCCCCCTCCGGTGTCTATATAAACCGGAGGGTTTAGTCCGTAGGACAACAACAATCATACCATAGGCTAGCTTCTAGGGTTTAGCCTCTACGATCTCGTGGTAGATCAACTCTTGTAATACTCATATTATCAAGAACAGTCAAGCAGGAAGTAGGGTATTACCTCCATCGAGAGGGCCCGAACCTGGGTAAACATTGTGTCCCCCGCCTCCTCTTACCACCCGCCTTAGACGCACAGTTCGGGACCCCCTACCCGAGATCCGCCGGTTTTGACACCGACATTGGTGCTTTCATTGAGAGTTCCACTGTGCCGTCACCGTAAGGCTTGATGGCTCCTTCGATCATCGGCAACGATGCGATCCAGGGCGAGGTTTTCCTCCCCGGACAGATCTTCGTGTTCGGTGGCTTCGTACTGCGAGCTAACTCGCTTGGCCATCTGGAGCAGATCGATAGCTACGCCCCTGGCCATCAGGTCAGGTTTGGAAACTCGAACTATACTACCGACATCCGTGGAGACTCGATCTTCGACGGATTCGAGCCCATGTGAGGTGCGCCGCACAATCACGACGAGCATGATTTAGCTCTGCCGTCGGACTGTGTTCGGAAGATCACACCTGCAACTACTCCGGCCCTCAATCCGGAACAAATCGCGCCATCTGTGGACGGGTGGATGGACCCCGCCACGAAGGCCGCACGCTCAGTGGCGATAGCGCCGAATACTGACTGCACCTCCTATGAGACCCGTGTTGCCGAACCGTTGGATCCGTCCCCGGCCACGGACTCCGAGCCGCTTGTGTCCGTGCCCATCGAATCTGATTCGGCGCCGATCATGGAGTTTACCTCCGCAGATATCTTTCAGCACTCGCCTTTTGGCGATGTGCTAAATTCATTAAGGTCTCTCTCCCTATCAGGAGACCCTTGGCAGAACTATGTCCGGCTAGAATGGGATGCGGACGACGAAGAAATTCGCGCCCCACCCACCACCCACTTAGTAGCCACTGTCGACGATTTAACCGACATGCTCGACTTCGGCTCCGAAGACATCGACGGTATGGACGACGATGCAGGAGACGAACAAGAACCACCGCCCACAGGGCACTGGACTGCCACCTCATCGTATGACATATACATGGTGGACACCCCCAAAGAAGGGGATGGCGACAAGACAACGGAGGATAATCCCTCCAAGAAGCAACCCAAGCACCGACGTCAGCGGCGCCGCTCTAAATCTCGCCATAGCAAAAGCAGCGATACCGGCACAAGAGACAATAACGCTCCGGATAGTGCCGAAGACGACGATAATCCCCTCCAGCCAGACCTCGAGCGGGAGGATGAAAAAGCTAGCCCTCCGGAACAGGCAGAAACCGAGAATCAGAGGATGACAATTACATGCCTCTCTCCGAAGATGAAGTGAGCCTCCGCGACGAAGAATTTGTCGTGCCTGAGGATCCCGTCGAGCAGGAGCGCTTCAAGCGCCGATTTATAGCCACAGCAAATAGCCTGAAGAAAAAGCAACATCAGCTTCGAGCTGATCAAGGTCTGCTAGCGGATAGATGGACCGAAGTCCTGGCAGCCGAGGAATACGAACTCGAGCGCCCAACCAAGAGTTATCCAAAGCGTAGGTTGCTACCTCAACTCGAGGAGGAAGCATTGAAACCTACATCACCAGCATATGATGCGGCCGATCGGCCACCTCGTGGCCGAGACAGAGAGGCATTTCAGCCTGAAGTCCAGCCCGCACCCCGCCGCCAATCAAACAAAAATACCAAGGCCCGGGGCAACACGCGGGACCTGCGAGACGTATTGGAGAACAAGGCAAAACATGCAAGATCGATCTACGGATCACGGGGGCGCGCACCAACACGCGACAATGATCGTCACGCCGGATACACTAAAAGCAAATCCAGCCAAGCAGAACACGGCAGACAAGACTTGTATGAACTGCGTCGTGATATAGCCCGGCACAGAGGCGCCGCACACCCCCTATGCTTCACTGATGAAGTAATGGATCACGAATTCCTAGAAGGGTTTAAACCTATAAACATCGAATCATATGATGGTACTACAGACCCCGCGGTATGGATAGAAGACTTCTTCCTCCACATTCACATGGCCCGCGGGGATGACCTACATGCCATCAAGTATCTCGCGCTAAAACTCAAAGGGCCGGCTCGGCATTGGCTCAATAGCTTGCCGGAAAACTCCATCGGAAGTTGGGAGAGCCTGGCAGAGGCATTCCTGGATCATTTCCAGGGCACTTATGTGCGACCGCCGGACGCTGATGATTTAAGTCATATAACTCAGCAGCCAGGGGAATCGGCCAGGAAATTCTGGACCCGGTTCCTAACCAAGAAGAACCAAATAGTCGACTGTTTGGATGCAGAGGCCTTAGCAGCATTTAAGCATAATATCCGTGACGAATGGCTCGCCCGGCACCTCGGCCAAGAGAAGCCAAAATCCATGGCAGCCCTCACGACACTTATGACCCGCTTTTGCGCGGGCGAAGATAGCTGGTTGGCTCGTAGTACCAATACAGCAAGCAAACCTGGCATACCAGAAGCCAGGGATAGCAACGGCAAACCAAAACGCAACAAACACAAGCGCCGCAAATATGGTGAAAACGCCGAAAATACGACAGTTAATGCCGGGTTCAGGGGCTCAAAGTCCGGTCAGCGGAAAGGGCACCCCAAAAATAAAAATCCAGGTCCATCCAGTCTGGACCGCATACTCGATCGCCAATGCCAAATTCATGGCACCCAGAAACGCCAGCCACCCATACCAAACAGAGAATGCTGGGTCTTCAAACACAACGATATGCCTTAAAATATGCAGGGGCTTCGTTTTACCCATAACACGGCAATAAAGTCCGAACACCTTCATGGAAGTTCGGCACCCCGAACCTATAGCATTATATGCATCAGCTCCGAATCATGTCTTGGGTCAATAGTTGGGTTTGCCCGGCTCCCATGTTTTGGTACCTTACGTTCCGTTATATCGACTAAGGTAGCACTGGGAGAACTACTGCGATTGTGTCCCGGTTCTTCCGGACGAGCACCTCAATAGAGAAAGCCGAAAACTGACTGTCATGATACGGCGAAAGCTGGTCAGCTGTTTGAGAGGTCACAAAATCTTGAAGGATTTCTCCCTCACAATGCCATAACCAATGCAGCGTGCGATGGATCGGTTCTTTTTCTCCGATCAGGTGCTTATAAAGCCTCTAGTACGGTCTTCCGAACACCAGGGGCTGCGCCTACCATACTAAAGCTACTATGGCTAAGTGAGAGTGATAAAGCCCTATAGTACGATTGCCTGGTTCGTTGTGCTGAGCACCTCCTTCGAAGGACCCAAAACTGGGATAAAGAGTGCTTATGTTTATCCGAACACCCCCGTACTTCTTACGTGGGGGCAGAAGCCGACGACTAGCCAACTCTCAGGTTTAACATATAAAACGACCGCACAGGAGGGTAAACTTTTGTATAACAAGCGACAAATAAATGACCTTGTTCAAACATTACAAAGGACAACATGATTGGCATTCATGGAAATATAATGTCCTTGGTGCATAGCTCCGCTGCAAGGTAGGATCCTTTCAGGACACTCTCATAATATAATTCGGGCTTGCGGTGCTCCTTCCCCTCTGGTGGTCCTTCGGTCATCAGCTCTTCGGCATCCATCTTCCCCCAGTGCACCTTTGCGCGGGCGAAGGCCATTCGCGCACCTTCTATACAGACCGACTGCTTGATTACGTCAAGTCGAGGGCAAGCGCTTACAAGCTGCTTTACGAGCCCGAAGTAGCTGCTTGGAATCGGCTCGGCAGGCCATAGCCGGATAACCAGATCTTTCATGGCTAGTTCCGCCACCTTATGCAGTTCGATTAGCTGTTTCAGTTGATCGGCAAAAGGCACCGGATAAATACTGCGACCAGAAGAGCTTATCTGTGGTGTTCCTTTCTTCGGCTCGGTAGAATTGGGCGGCATCTGATATGCTACGGGGTAGCTCGGCAAATACCCCTGAGAAATCCGAATTCAAAATTAGAAACATAATTTTCCCCTCAAATACTTGCTTTACATGGAAAAAGCCTTACCCGCCGCGATCTTCCTCGCCTCTTGGATCCCCTGCAGGGCGCTTTGGGTTTCCCCCTGAGCATCGCTCATGGCCTGATGCGCCTTGGTGAGTTCGGATTCTTTCTCCGTTAAACTCTGCTCCAAGGTCTCGCATTTTCTCACTGCCTCTTGCAGCTCCTGCTCAGCTTTAATAACCCTGGCCTCGTGCTTCTCACGAAGAGCCTGCTCTGTGGCTGCCTTTTTCTCAGCCTCGGCCACGACCTTCTTAAGGGCCTCGACTCCGGTCACAATCCCTAGTGCAAATCATGAAGCTTATTTCATATTGAAAATTCATTCACAATAAACGCGAGCAAGACTTGTGCACACCTTGTTTATCTGTCAACTGCATTTTCAATTGGCCAAGTCCTTCTTTGGCCCACTCCAGACTTTGATTCAGTCCAGAGATCTCTGCAGTATGAGAGGCAGCAGCCGCTACAGATGCCTGCTTATAACAGAAGAGAAATCGATGTCATTCACTGAGTCTTCCTGCGATCATAAATTCGATCCTCTGTCCGGTTCTTTCTTTCACCGAACAGTGTATCAGGGGCTACTATCTATACTATGACACTCTTCGAAAACTCATAAAACATACCTCAAAGCCTCTTATAAGGTTGATACAGGCTTCGTTCAGTCCACTCTCAGCTGACTGAATCTTCTCAATCACCGCACCCATAAGGGCACGGTGTTCATCAACGATGGAGGCGCTTTTCAGCGCCACCAACAAAGCATCCGACACCTCTGGTTGGACAGAGGTTGCCGATGGAACAGGCATGCCCCCTCCACCTGAGGGAGGCTGCCCGCTTGATTCTGGAGCCGTATAGATCTCTGGAATCGTATCCGGCTGGGGGCTGAACTCAGGAGGGCCCCTGCCGTCAGCTCCCATGGGAATCTTTTCCCCCATGTGTCCGGCCCCTGAGGTTTGACCTCCAGGCGCCGCCTTCACGATCTTTTCCTCTTCTCCTAGGCCGGGGTCCTTCTGGGACGAAGCCGTGGTGTTATGCACCTGTTTGGAGGAAGGGGCCTTTGGGGGCGTCCCGCTCTCCATAGCATCTGAGCTCAGCGAATCCTCTGATGAGGATTGTTTGGTACGGGACCTCGCCGGACTACAAAAAATATGGCTTAGGTTAAAATACTATGCCATGATGAGTCTGGACACCTAAAACGTACTCGGATTTTATATACTTATGAGTTCACCAGGGGCTGGGCCCTGGGATCCCACGCCGGGCCGCTGTCGGCGGCGGCAGTAGACTCCTCCGGAAGAGGAGACTTACCCCTTTTGGGTAGCTCGGCCTCCAGGTGTACGGAGGCCGTCCTCTTCTTTCTCCCCCCACAGGGGATTCATCTTCCTCCTCCTCCTTGTCCTCTTCAGAGGCGGAATGGGCATCAGAGCCTTCGGATATTGTGTCCGAAGTGCCGCGGCGACGAAGGCCGCCCCGTGTCTTTTTGGCCTCCTTCTCGGCCGTCTTCTTCGGCACCTTGTAAGGAGCCGGGACCAGCATCTTTGTCAGAAGTGGGACGGCCGGTTCTTCGGGCAGTAGGGCCGGACAATGGATCCGCTCCACCTTCTTCGTCCAGCCCTGGGAAGAGTTGTATAAAACACGTTAAGCGCTTCCTTTGGGTTACATGGATAAAGAGTTTTGATGACTTACCGAACTTGCAGGGCGGGACAGTTGGTACCCGCAGTCCTCGGCGGAGTCCGGCCATGATTTGTTGGACTTGAAAAGCACCTTCCAAATGTCCTTGTGCGAGGTGCCGAAAAGCTCTCGCAAGGTTTGGTGTCTGGCCGGATCGAATTCCCATAGATTGCAAGTCCGGTGTTGACAAGGCAGGATCCGGCGAACTAACATCACCTGGACTACGTTGACAAGTTCAAGGTTCTTGTCTCCCATATCTTTAACGCGCGTTTGGAGCACCGACAGTTCGTCGGACAAGGACCAGTCCAGGCCTTTCTTAACCCAGGATGTAAGCTGCAGGGGGGCACCGGATCGAAACTCGGGAGAGGCGGCCCATTCCTTGCCGCGCGGCTCAGTGATATAAAACCACTGCTGTTGCCACTCCTTGACAAACTTGTTAAAGGTTCCCGTTGGCCATATGACGTTGGGCATCTTGCTCACCATAGCGCCCCCGCACTTGGCGTGCTCGCCGCCCACCACCTTGGGCTTCACGTTAAAAATCTTCAGCCATAAACCAAAGTGCGGCGAGATGCGGAGAAAAGCCTCGCACACGACAATGAATGTTGAGATGTTGAGGAAGGAATTAGGGGACATATCGTGAAGATCGATCCCATAGTAATACATGATGCCGCGCACGAACGGGTGGAGGGGAAACCCTAGCCCGCGAACAAAGTGAGGGAGGAATACGACCCTCTCGTGGGGTTCCAGAGTAGGGACGATCTGTCCCGCCGTCGGGAGACGGTGGCTGATTTTCTTGGCCAGGTACCCGCCCCCCCGAAGCTTTTTGATATCCTTCTCTCGGACGGTAGAGGCCATCCGTTTGCCTCCTGCTCCAGATCCAGACATCTTCGGAAGGCCTTTTGTGGGCAGAGAAGATGAATGCTTGGGCGCTGGAGCTTGGGCAGAGGGGAATGAATCGGGAAGTAGAAGGCGTGGCTGCGAAAGGGAGTCCTTATCCCCTTATAAAGGCAGCAGAGATTCTGCGCCTCCCCACTTGCCTGGTAAAACCACTTATGCCCCAAGCGCCGTAATTGATGGCGCGGTTGGGTTACCCACACCCATATTGATGAGAATCCCGTGATAAGGGGACACGATCTCTGCTTCGACAAGACGTGCCAAGGAAACCGCCTCGCGATGGGTGCAGTGGCTGGTTGTGAAAAACGGTTCAAATAACGACCGGGCCGTGGTGTGATGTCATGTTGCAAGATGCGTCGGCATATTAGATTTTTGGAAATATTATTCTCTCTACGGTGGTATGTGGAATTTGTTTTGCAAAGCCGGACACTATCCTTGTGTTTAAAATCTTCTACGGAGTATTTGGAGGAGGAACCCGCCTTGCAATGCCGAAGACAATCTGCGCGCCGGACTCATCGTCATTGAAGCCTGGTTCAGGGGATACTGAGGAGTCCTGGATTAGGGGGTCCTCGGACAGCCGGACTATATACTTCTGCCGGACTATTGGACTATGAAGATACAAGAATCAAGACTTTGACCTGTGTCCGGATGGGACTCTCCTTGGCGTGGAAGGCAATCTTGGCAATACGGATATGAAGATCTCCTCCCTTGTAACCGACTCTGTGTAACCCTAGCCCCCTCCGGTGTCTATATAAACCGGAGGGTTTAGTCCGTAGGACAACAACAATCATACCATAGGCTAGCTTCTAGGGTTTAGCCTCTACGATCTCGTGGTAGATCAACTCTTGTAATACTCATATTATCAAGATCAATCAAGCGGGAAGTAGTGTATTACCTCCATTGAGAGGGCCCGAACCTAGGTAAACATTGTGTCCCCCGCCTCCTGTTACCATCCGCCTTAGACGCACAGTTCGGGACCCCCTACCCGAGATCCGCCGGTTTTGACACCGACAGCCGCTGCCGAGGAGGAGGCGGTTGACGACCAACCTTCCTCCTCCGCTGCCTTTGGCTCAGGCAGGTACCTGAGGGTGAGCGATGACCTGTTCGTCCACCTCCCAGGGACGGCGAGCACCGGGGCGCCCGTCGAAGGGGAGGTGTTCGATGATGAAGTGCTCGCCGCCGCCGGGCTTGAGGTCGTTGACCAGCCGAGCGCCGGTGGCGGTTGTTCCCAGGAAGAGTGGCTCCTCCAGGCCATGGGCGCCAACTTCCAGAAGCTCCGGGCGCTTCACCGCGCTCGCCTGGACAAGGCCAAGTCCAGGATGGCGGTGGTGGACAAGGCGGAGGCGGACCTCGAGAAGCACATCGCCGAGGCGCAGGCTTGGTTCTGCCAGGTCCACAAGGACCTGAAGGCCGCCGAGGACGTGCTGGCTGAGCGCGACCTGGCGCTCGTCATGAAGCAGGCCGACATCGAGAAGGCCCAAGAACTGGCGAAGCAGGAGGCCGCTCGGCACCAGCAGCAGGTTGCGCTAAACTCCCAGGAGGAGGACCTTGCCGCGCGCGAGGGGAGGCTCGCCGCAACGCTCCATGGCAAGGACGAGGAGGTGGAGAATCTTGTCGTGCAGCGGACCCAAGAGCTGGAGCAGAGGCACAAGGAGGCACTCGATGCCCAGGCTCTGGCTCACGCCGGCAAGGTAAAAGAGCTGGAGGCAGAGTGGGATGGGTTGAAGGATCAGGCCCTGAAGCTGGCCAAGGAGAAGGACACGCTTAACGGTGCCCTGGTGGAGGCGCAGGGCGCAGTCCTCGGCAAGGCTGAGCAGCTCTCCAAGGCCAATGACTCCATCAAAGACCTGAAGCTGAAGCTGGAGGGTCTTGATAAGATGCTTTCGGAGGCCAAGGCCTGGGAGGAGACCCTGGCCAGGGATCTGGAGGCCGAGAAGCAGCAGCTGAAGAACGAAGCCGCCAACCACAAGGATTTTGTGGAGGGCGAGAACCGCTAGATCGGCCGCCTCGAAGATGTCGCCGACAGGATCACCACGTAGCTGGCAACCATGGGGATGCCGAGTGTGAGGTACACCCCGGAGCGCAATGCGAGCCCCAACGCCAAGCTGACCCTGTTCTTCGAGGGTGTTCTTGGAGACCTGGAGCATTTCCGCTCCACCAAGGCAACTTTCCTGGCCAATGAGGCCAGGAGGCTTTGCCGGGGCACCATGACCAAGGTTCTCACCAAGGTGGCATACTGGAACCCCTCCCTCGACTTCGACGCCGCGCTGGAGAGCTTGCCGGAGGATGTGGACCTCGCGCCGCTCAGGGAGCGTATCGAGCCCGTCATCAGCGGCATCGATGGAATCCAGAGGGTAGAGGGCCAGCGCCAGGACTAAACACCCCGTTTCTTATCGCTGCTGCAAGTTCATTACCAAGACAATTTTTATCTCCAGTTAGAACCGCAGCAACAATTGATGTAATATAACTCTGCAGCACTTTTGATATTATGCATGTTACTTTCCTGTTCAATCCCCCCTTTGTATGTTCACCCTACGTTAATCGGCTAGGCTTGACGGCGCGTTGTAACATCCCAAATTTCCAATTTGGAATGTTATAAATAGATCATTCATGCATATCATATTTTTGCTGCATTTTGTTTCGCGATCCTCGAAATCCTAAGCAACTCAAGGACCCTCGGAGAGAGTTGGGGATTTCCCTGTTTTCATATTTGAATTTTATCAAATATTGAAACGAGGATTATTTGTTTTAATTATTTTTCTCTCCAAAAATATTTCATATTCAAATATATGAGAGGAGATAATATGAATTCTCCAAAATAAATGAAATATTGGAGGAAAAATATTAAAATCAAATATTGGATTTTATTCGGAGTTTTTCGCTATTTTATTTGAATTTGGAAAACAATGCGTTTTTCAAAATTGCATTTTAGGCCCAAATAAATGTTCACCCTGTCCGGCCTATTTTTAGAGGACGGGGAAAATTTATTTCAGGATTTTTGGAGTCCGTTTAGTATTTATTTTGTTTCTTGTTCTGCATGTTGGAATTATTTAAAAAAAAAGTGAACCGACTCCGGGCCGTAATCGGCCAGGACTCCTCGGGCCGGCCTTTAAAGCCCGAGACCCCGAGCCCCGAGCCAGCCCAGCCGCCACCCGCGCCCTAACCCTAATCCCGCCGCCCGCGCAGCCGCCGCCGCCCCGCGCCACAGCCGCCGC
>NC_057811.1:39906892-39914965 GCF_018294505.1 Triticum aestivum | reverse complement strand
CCGCTGCCGCCACCGCCCCGCGCCACGCCGCCGCCTGCCGCCGCCCGCCGCATCAGAGACGCTGGACCTCGCCGTACCCGAGGTAGCCGCCTCGGTTTTCGTGAGAAAACCATTTTGGTTTTTTTCGAAACCCTAGATCCTTTTTTATATAGATCCGGTTCGGTTTATTTTCGGTTTAGTTATTTAGCGAGCGCCCGTTTTACGTTCGTTTTAACGAACGGTTTTCACCATTTAACCACAGACAGCGAACGTTCATTCGTTAGCCTGTTCGTAAGTTTTTCTTTTTCTCAGATTTTCCGCGATTATTTTCGATCGCGATTTCTGATCCGATTTTCGTTTTAGTTTATCTTTTCGCTCGTTTATCGGAATCAGGCGATTCAAGCGCCTAGATCTTCGTCTCGAAACCCTCTTTCTGTTTAACCAACTTGAAAAAGATTTTGGTACTGTAAAATTTGACTTTAGTTCAGATTAGTAAACGGATCTTGTTTCTTTCGCAGTTTGAGTTTCGTTGCTCCGTTTGATTTGATTCTTTTTGAGTTCTTAAGTTGAACTTTCTGGTCAATTCTTCTTACTTGAGTTTTGCCCGTGTGTCTTTGCTTGATTGCTTATGTATGCTATTGTTTGTTTGCGATAGAATTCCCGGAGTGCGAAGCGTGCTACTACGAGTCCCTAGGTTTTGCGGATCGTCACCAAGGCAAGCAATACATTGATCATACTTCTTTCATACCCAGTTTTTATGCATTAGTTCCAATCCTCAAACATTGCATGATTAGGATGTGTTTAACATGTGGGTTGGGAAGTAATTGATGAGGTAGAACCTATTGCCCTGTTATATTCAAACCTTGGGAGTTACTTCTACGCATTGCTTATATTGCTATGCTATGCTCGTATACGTGGATTGGGTTTGAGTGTATCCATGACAGATGTGAGATTGTTAATTAATGGTTCAACTTAAGGTAGCAACTTTAATACACATCTGGGTGGATTGCTTGTCGGGCACCTGGAGAATCCAGTGTTGTCCTAGGATATCCCGGAGTACCCGTGTGATCATCCTAAGGTCCGCCACCTAGGCTCAAAGGCAACTGAGATAATTTCATGCTAGAAACTTCTGTGTACAGCCACAAGCTATTATGGGCTCTAGCATAGTTGAGTAAGTTGTGTGAGCTCTTGAAGAGGTGGATCAGCAGGTGGAGGGATGTAGGTTTGGTATGGTCTGCCCGGAGTAAAGAGTTAATGTTTCTGAAAGGCTATGTCTCGGTCATCCGTTTCTCAAACACCTTGTAGTGCGAGAAATCCAACGGAGGAGATCGAGTCTTGTGGGGAAAAGTGCGCAAACCTCTGCAGAGTGTACAATCTAATCATGGTTAGCCGTGTCCCCGGTTATGGACAATCTTGAGTATCTAGTACTTGGAGTATCATAAGTATCTCATCACTCTAAATTAATATTGTTGGGTTGATAATTACCTTAATTGGGATTGAGTTGGAGGAACCTTCTCAATGATGTTTCAACTACCATGATAGTTAAAGAAAATCTATTCCTTTGTTGTAGGGAAAAAATGGCTTTTCGCAAAAACTATAACCATAGAGCTTTCCACCAGCCAAATATGCATGTAGTGATATCATTAGTCTGTTCTTGCTCTACTGTGTTATATTGCCAGCATATTCCATGTGCTGACCCGTTTTTGGGCTGCAACGTATTATGTTGCAGACTTTTCAGACGAGGAGTAAGGTTCATTAGGTCGTTGCCGTGCAGCTCAGCTATGCCGTTGGAGTTGATGGACTCACTTTATCTTCCAAGCCTTCCGCTGTTATCGCATTAGATGGCCTTAAGCCATATTTATTGTAATAAGTTCTCTTTTGAGACATTCGATGTAATAAGTGTGTGATTGCTACTCTGTTATAAATCCTTCGAGTACTGTGTGTGTCAGCATTACCGATCCAGGGATGACACTGAAGCACAGAGACTTGATCGTTTGAGGTTGGGTCGCTACAAGATGGTATCAGAGCACACGCTGAGTGTAGGACACGACCACTAAGCTAAAACCCATAGGTCACTCTTCTCTACTCATTTCTGACTCCTCTCCATTTTCTACTTTTTAGGATGGCGGATTTGAAGAACAAGTTTGCACAACCGGATGAAGACACACCCTTTGGCCGCCACCTGAAGGAAGTCACTAGGTACTTGAACATCGGAATACCAAGCTTCACCGGGACGTACAACGCCACTTTACCAGAAGAGGAGCGCTGGATGATTCAAGTTCAAGTTCCAGGAAGGACGTTCTCGCCAACCACCAAGCCCATAGAATTTTCTTTTGAAGCACCCACCTGGAGTCTAGGCAAGAGCATTGCAGCCCACATTACCATGGGACGCATTGGAGAATTCTACAACAAGGATCTTAAGGACACTATCTATCAAATATGTGGGCGCCGAGATGAGCAATGGGAGATGATCAGCACCAAGAAGGACAGATCCATTGCAGCTTTCATCCAGGAGTTAAACCAGCACATTCGACGCCAGGAGAATCAGATGTGCGCAGACATGATAAATTTGAAGAAGGCGAAGACAAGGATCATCGAGCAGGAAGAAGAACTCAAATCTACATGCGATGGATATGAGGAGGAAGTTGCAACACTATTGGAGAAGAATGACGACCTGATAAAGAAGATCGGAGTATTCATGGGAGATCCCGCGCCGGGAGAAGAGGACGACGATCCCACTTGCCCGGAGAACTACATCATCATCGACAACACCGACTCCGACCCCAGTGATGATGACTTTGAAGACGAAGCTGGAGCAGACATCATGGAGTCTTCCACCGATCAAAATTTCTAGACGACCACGAAATGATAGTAGAATTTCCCCCGTGTATATAGTAGTAGTTGAGCACTTTTATGATAGTTCTAGACCGTTTGTATGCCCTTGCTTGATTGATTGAGTGAAATGTTTGTGTTTGTCTCATGTGCATATGGGTAGTGCTTTCTCACTAGACCCCTTTTCTATTCTAATCTCTCCCCTCTAAACCCGCCAGATGCCTCCGAGACGTGACACCGGATTTGCCTTCCGGCCAGAGCTCACTCAGTTGATCCAGCAGCAGAATGCCTTGATGCAATTGCTAGTCCAGAACCAGGGCAACAACAACAACAACCCGCCTCCAGTTGACAACTTAGCTCGCTTTTTGAGGTTGCAGCCGCCGGTGTTTTCCGGTAGCACCGAGCCTATAGTTGCTGATGATTGGCTACGCCGTATTGGAAGGGAGTTGACCACCGCAGGATGCACAGATGCTGAGAAGGTGCGCTTTGCCGCACATCAATTGGATGGTCCAGCAGCCTCATGGTGGGAGAATTATACGTCCACTTTCCACATAGCCAACGTCACCTGGGATCAGTTTCAGCAAGCTTTCCGCACAACCCATGTCTCAACTGGAGCTATGAATATGAAGAAGCGTGAGTTTTGCAACTTACGCTAGGGGAACCATACTGTGGCTCAGTACGTGGATGAGTTTAGCAAGTTATCTTGTTATGCCCCTGATGATGTGGCCACAGATGCTGCGAAGCAGGAGAAGTTTATGGAAGGGCTGAATGATGAGATGAGCATGCAGTTGATGGTGGCAACATTCAACAACTACCAGGAGTTGGTACATAAGGCTCTTATGATTGAAGGGAAGCAGCAGCAAATTGAGAGCCGTAAGAGGAAGTATGGGCAAGGGAAGTATAGCTCAGGAGCTCAGCAGAAGCCTCGCCTAACCCCGAACTCGGGAGGACTTGTTCATAACCATGGAGGTCATAACCACACCGGAGGAAGTTCGCATAACCACAATGGTTCTAAGAATGGGACTGGGAACAGAACAAACAACAATCAGAACCGCCCCAATCCAGCCACATCCGCCAAGAGAGATCTAAGTCACATTACTTGCTTTAAGTGCGGGAAGACTGGACACTATGCCACGGAGTGCTCTGAAGTGAAGAATGGAAACGGCAATGGGAGCGCTGGGAAGAAGCCCAATCCATTCAACAAAGGACAAGTGAACCACGTTAACGTGGAGGAGGTTGAAGAGCAGCCAGACGCGGTTATAGGTAAGTTTTTGGTTAAGTCCTTTACCGCCCTTGTTCTTTTTGATACTGGTGCATCGCATTCATACATATCAAGGGGATTCGTGGATAAGTTTAAACTACCAACCCAAACCCTTAGGACCCCTCTGTTAGTGAGTTCACCTGGAGCAGAGTATATGGCTAGTCGATGGTGCGACCAAATACCCTTAACCATTGGTAGCCATGTTTTTCCGTCCGACCTAATAATCTTGGAGTCACAAGGATTGGATGTGATATTAGGCATGGACTGGATGTCAAAGTATGGAGGAAGCATTGATTGTGCTAGTAAGTCGATTTATCTCACCACCCAGGAGGGGAAAAGGATTAAGTATGTATCTAGGCATGCGCCTAGGAGGAGCCAAGTAAATACCCTCACGGGAGTTGTTCAGGAGGAAGTGCCTGTAGTGAAGGATTACCCGGATGTTTTTCCTGAGGAATTACCAGGCATGCCACCGGATCGAGACATCGAGGTTTTGATAGAGCTATTGCCAGGTACAGGGCCAATATCAAAGAGACCCTATCGGATGCCCACAAATGATCTGGAGGAGATTAAGAAGCAGACCAAGGAGTTATTGGAGAAAGGTTACATTCGACGTAGTTCATCACCATGGGGAGCCCTAGTGCTTTTGGTTGAGAAGAAGGATAAGTCTCTAAGAATGGTTGTTGATTATCGTGCTTTAAATGAGGTGACGATCAAGAACAAATACCCACTGCCGATGATCAATGATTTGTTTGACCAACTGCAAGGAGCTAAGGTGTTTTCAAAGATCGATCTGCGATTAGGATATCACCAGCTGAAGATTCGAGAGAAGGATATACCAAAGACAGCATTCACCACACGGTACGGGTTGTATGAATATACGGTCATGTCATTTGGACTGACTAACGCCCCTGCCTACTTCATGAGCATGATGAAGAAAGTGTTCATGGAATATTTGGATAAGTTTGTTGTGGTGTTCATTGATGATATAATGGTATACTCGAAGAATGAGGAGGAGCACAAAGAGCATTTGCGTTTAGTTCTCGAGAAACTCATGGAACACTAGTTGTATGCCAAGTTCAGCAAATGCGAGTTTTGGTTGAAGGAAGTCGGATTCCTTGGACATGTTATATCAGGAGAAGGTATAGCGGTAGACCCCACCAAAGTTCAGTCAGTCACTGAATGGTTGGCACCCACTTCAGTTAGCGAGATCCACAGTTTTCTTGGACTCGCGGGATACTACCGACGGTTCATTGAGAATTTTTCCAAGATTGCAAAGCCAATGACGGAGTTATTGAAGAAGGATACCAAATTTAAATGGACGGAAGAATGTGAGGCAAGCTTTCAGGAGTTAAAGAAACGTTTGACTACAGCCCCAGTACTGATTCTGCCGGATATACGCAAGGATTTCCAAGTGTATTGCGACGCTTCTCGCCTAGGACTTGGAAGTGTGCTTATGCAGGACGGAAGAGTTGTTTCGTATGCCTCACGACAACTAAAACCGCACGAATTGAATTATGCCACGCATGATTTGGAGTTAGCAGCAGTAGTGCATGCGCTCAAGACTTGGAGACATTACCTTATTGGAAACCGTTGTGATGTGTACACGGATCATAAGAGTTTGAAGTACATCTACACACAGAAGGAGCTGAACCTTAGGCAGAGGAGATGGTTGGAGCTTATAAAGGATTATGACATGAAGCTGTACTATCATCCAGGCAAGGCCAATGTCGTAGCAGATGCTTTGAGTCGGAAGAGTTATGCTAACACCCTAGGGAGCACGGGATTGACAAAGGAGTTAGCAGAGGATCTCAGGGAAATTCGATTGGAGATTGTTCCTAGAGGTTTTGTTGCAACAATGGAGGTTCAGTCTACATTGTTAGGAAAGATTCAAGAAGCTCAGAAGGATAACAAAGAGATTGCCGAGATAAAAGAGAGAATGAGCAAAGGAAAGGCCAAAGGTTTTCGTGAGGATGAGCACGACACGTTATGGTTTGAGGACCGTGTTTATGTGCCCAATAACACAGAGATCGGGAAGTTAATACTTCAGGAGGCTCACGACTCACCATACTCGATACACCCCGGAAACACCAAGATGTATTTGGATTTGAAGGAACGTTTCTGGTGGACAGGTATGAAGAAGGATACTGTCGAGTATGTAGCCGTATGTGATGTATGTCAGAGAGTGAAGGCAGAACATCAAAAGCCAGCAGGATTGTTATAGCCTATGCCGATACCCGAATGGAAGTGGGATAAACTTGGCATGGATTTTATCACCGGATTGCCCAGGACCAAATCAGGATATGATTCTATATGGGTAGTAGTTGATCGCTTGACCAAAGTGGCTCACTTTATCCCAGTGAAAACAACCTATACCAGTGCGAAGTTGGCCAAGATATATGACCAGGATCGTATGTTTGCATGGAGTTCCGAGGACCATCGTATCAGATAGAGGAACATAGTTTATCTCAAAGTTTTGGCATCAACTGCACCAGACTTTGGGAACGAGATTGGAGTTCAGTACAGCGTTTCACCCGCAGACGGATGGACATACCGAGAGAGTCAACCAGATTCTGGAGGACATGTTGAGGGCCTGTGCGCTAGATTATGGATCTAGCTGGGATGACAATTTGCCCTACGCGGAGTTCTCATACAACAATAGCTACCAAGCCAGTTTGAAGATGGCACCGTTCGAAGCCCTGTATGGACGAAGGTGCAGAACACCGTTGATGTGGGATGAAGTTGGAGACCGACAGTTGTTTGGACCAGACTTGATCAAGGAGTCCGAAGAGAAAGTTAAGTTGATCCGAGATAGACTGAAGGTAGCTCAGTCTAGGCAGAAGAGTTATGCAGATTCGAAATGCAAGGAGGTAACCTATGAAATTGGAGACAGAGCCTATCTGCGAGTATCACCCTTGCGAGGAGTGAAACGTTTTGGAGTTAAGGGAAAGTTAGCCCCGAGATTTGTAGGACCGTATCATGTTTTGGAATGTATGGGAGAAGTTGCCTACAAGTTGGAGTTACCTGAAGGACTGTCAAGAGTTCATGATGTATTTCATGTTTCACAGCTGAAGAAGTGTCATGCTGAGATGGCCGATATACCGTTAAGAGATACAGTACCCTTGGAGGCGATTCAGTTGGACAGTGATTTGACCTATGAGGAGAAGCCAGTCAGGATTCTTGAATTTGCCAGCCGAGTCACCCGCAGCAAGGTTATCAAGTTTTGCAAAGTTCAGTGGGGCCACCATACCGAGGATGAAGCCACCTGGGAACGAGAGGATGATCTTCGCAAAGACCACCCACACCTATTTTCTAGGCAACCCGAATCTCGAGGGCGAGATTCATCTTAAGGGGGCTAGGTTTGTAACATCCCAAATTCCCAATTTGGAATGTTATACATAGATCATTCATGCATATCATATTTTTGCTGCATTTCGTTTCGCGATCCTCGAAATCCTAAGCAACTCAAGGACCCTCGGAGAGAGTTGGGGATTTCCCTGTTTTCATATTTGAATTTTATCAAATATTGAAACGATGATTATTTGTTTTAATTATTTTTCTCTCCGAAGATATTTCGTATTCAAATATATGAGAGGAGATAATATGATTTCTCCAAAATAAATGAAATATTGGAGGAAAAATATTAAAATCAAATATTGGATTTTATTCGGAGTTTTTCGCTATTTTATCTGAATTAGGAAACATATGTGTTTTTCAAAATTGCATTTTAGGCCCAAATAAATGTTCACCTTGTCCGGCCTATTTTTAGAGGACAGGAAAATTTATTTCGGGATTTTTGGAGTCCGTTTAGTATTTATTTTCTTTCTTGTTCTGCACGTCGGAATTATTTAAAAAAAAGTGAACCGACTCCGGGCCGTAACCGGCCAGGACTCCTCGGGCCGGCCTTTAAAGCCCGAGACCCCGAGCCCCGAGCCAGCCCAGCCGCCACCCGCGCCCTAACCCTAATCCCGCCGCCGCCGCCCGCGCAGCCGCCGCCGCCCGCC
>NC_057811.1:39857921-39906510 GCF_018294505.1 Triticum aestivum | reverse complement strand
CTGCCGCCACGGCCCCGCGCCGCGCCGCCGCCCGCCACGCCGGAGACGCCAGACCCGAGGTAGCCGCCTCGGTTTTCGTGAGAAAACCGTTTTGTTTTTTTGAAACCCTAGATCCGTTTTTTATATAGATCCGGTTCGGTTTATTTTCGGTTTAGTTATTTAGCGAACGCCCGTTTTACATTCGTTTTAACGAACGGTTTTCAACGTTGAACCACACACAGCGAACGTTCGTTCGTTCGCCTGTTCGTCAGTTTTTCTTTTTCTCGGATTTTCTGCGATTATTTTCGATCGCGATTTCTGATCCGATTTTCGTTTTACTTTATCTTTTCGCTCGTTTATCAGAATCAGGCGATTCAAGCGCCTAGATCTTCGTCTCGAAACCCTCTTTCTGTTTAACCAACTTGAACAAGATTTTGGTACTGTAAAATTTGACTTTAGTTCAGATTAGTAAACGGATCTTGTTTCTTTCGCAGTTTGAGTTTTGTTGCTTCGTTTGATTTGATTCTTTTTGCAAACCGGAGTTCTTAAGTTGAACTTTCTGGTCAATTCTTCTTACTTGAGTTTTGCCCGTGCGCCTTTGCTTGATTGCTTATGTATGCTATTGTATGTTTGCGATAGAATTCCCGGAGTGCGAAGCGTGCTACTACGAGTCCCTAGGTTTTGGGATCGTCAACAAGGCAAGTAACACATTGATCATACTTCTTTCATACCCAGTTTTTATGCATTAGTTCCAATCCTCAAGCATTGCATGATCAGGATGTGTTTAACATGTGGGTTGGGAAGTAGTTGATGAGGTAGAACCTATTGCCCTGTTATATTCAAACCTTGGGAGTTACTTCTACGTATTGCTTATATTGCTATGCTATGCTCGTAGACGTGGATTGGGTTTGAGTGTATCCATGACAGATGTGAGATTGTTAATTAATGGTTCAACTTAAGGTGGCAACTTTAATACACATCTGGGTGGATTGCTTGTCGGGCACCTGGAGAATCCAGCGTTGTCCTAGGATATCCCGGAGTACCCGTGTGATCATCCTAAGGTCCGCCACCCAGGCTCAAAGGGAACTGAGATAATTTCATGCTAGAAACTTCCATGTGCAGCCACAAGCTATTATGGGCTCTAGCATAGTTGAGTAAGTTGCGTGAGCTCTTGAAGAGGTGGATCAGCACGTAGAGGGATGTAGGTTTGGTATGGTCTGCTCGGAGTAAAGAGTTAATGTTTCTGAAAGGCTATGTATCGGTCATCCGTTTCTCAAACACCTTGTAGTGCGAGAAATCCAACGGAGGAGATCGAGTCTTGTGGGGAAAAGTGCACAAACCTCGCAGAGTGTACAATCTAATCATGGTTAGCCGTGTCCCCGGTTATGGACAATCTTGAGCATCTAGTACTTGGAGTATCATAAGTATCTCATCACTCTAAATTAATATTGTTGGGTTGATAATTACCTTAATTGGGATTGAGTTGGACGAACCTTCTCAATGATGTTTCAACTACCATGATAGTTAAATAAAATCTATTCCTTTGTTGTAGGAAAAAATTGGATTTTCATAAAAACTATAACCATAGAGCTTTCCACCAGCCAAATATGCATGTAGTGATATCATTAGTCTGTTCTTGCTCTACTGTGTTATATTGCCAGCATATTCCATGTGCTGACCCATTTTCGGGCTGCAACGTATTATGTTGCAGACTTTTCAGACGAGGAGTAAGGTTTGTTAGGTCGTTGCCGTGCAGCTCAGCTATGCCGTTGGAGTTGATGGACTCAGTTTATCTTCCAAGCCTTCCGTTGTTATCGTATTAGATGGCCTTAAGCCATATTTATTGTAATAAGTTCTCTTTTGAGACATTTGATGTAATAAGTGTGTGATTGCTACTCTGTTATAAATCCTTCGAGTACTGTGTGTGTCAGCATTACCGATCCAGGGATGACACTGAAGCACAGAGACTTGACCGTTTGAGGTCGGGTCGCTACACGCGTAAACCCAGGGCGCGGCGCTTTGAGGACGGATACCCAGTGGTCTACCGGGTGTGCTTGCTGCCAGGCGAACCACCTTACCGCTCTCAACGCTGCCGCTCGAACTGTCGAGCTTGACTCGATTCAGAATCGAGAGCATTGCCAATTGCGGAAGGCTACCGTGCCGTTCTCGACGCGGCGGCTTAAGCTGTTGAGCGGACTCAAAACAGAGTAAGGGCGTTGCCAATAGCAGAATGGCCCCATTCGTGCAGGTTTTCCATACAAAGGACGAGGTCTCCGAGGGGAATAACCTTATATAAAAAGGAAATATTTAAAGTTCGGCATGACTTAGCTTTCCTGTCGCCGCACTGGCGCCCTTCGCGCTTGCAGGTGGCGCCGTTCTCTTGGCCGTCTTCTTCTTTAGAGGCCATATATAGCTGATGTCTACTACACAACCTTCTTCTTGTAGACGTTGTTGGGCCTCCAAGTGCAGAGGTTTGTAGGACAGTAGCAAATTTCCCTCAAGTGGATGACCTAAGGTTTATGAATCCGTGGGAGGCGTAGGATGAAGATGGTCTCTCTTAAACAACCCTGCAACCAAATAACAAAGAGTCTCTTGTGTCCCAACACACCCAATATAATCGTAAATTGTATAGGTGCACTAGTTCGGCAAAGAGATGGTGATACAAGGGCAATATGGATGGTAGATATGAGTATTTGTAATCTGAAATTATAAAAACAGCAAGGTAACTAATGATAAAAGTGAGCGTAAACGGTATTGCAATGCTAGGAAACAAGGCCTAGGGTTCATACTTTCACTAGTGCAAGTTCTCTCAACAATAATAACATAATTGGATCATATAACTATCCCTCAACATGCAACAAAGAGTCACTCCAAAGTCACTAATAGCGGAGAACAAACGAAGCGATTATGGTAGGGTATGAAACCACCTCAAAGTTGTCCTTTCTGATCGATCTATTCAAGAGTCCGTAGTAAAATAACACAAAGTTATTCTTTCCGTTCGATCTATCATAGAGTTCGTACTAGAATAACACCTTAAGACACAAATCAACCAAAACCCTAATGTCACCTAGATACTCCAATGTCACCTCAAGTATCCGTGGGTATGATTATACGATATACATCACACAATCTCAGATTCATCTATTCAGACCAACACAAAGTACTTCAAAGAGTGCCCCAAAGTTTCTACTGGAGAGTCAAGACGCAAACGTGTGCCAACCCCTATGCATAAGTTCACAATGTTACGGAACCCGCAAGTTGATCACCAAAACATACATCAAGTAGATCACGTGATATCCCATTGTCACCAAAGATAAGCACATGCAAGACATACATAAAGTGTTCTCAAATCCTTAAAGACTCAATCCGATAAGATAACTCCAAAGGGAAAAGTCAATCCATTACAAGAGAGTAGAGGGGGAGAAACATCATAAGATCCAACTATAATAGCAAAGCTTGCGATACATCAAGATCGTGCCGAATCAAGAACATGAGAGAGAGAGAGATCAAACACATAGCTACTGGTACATACCCTCAGCCTCGAGGGTGAACTACTCCCTCCTCGTCATGGAGAGCGCCGGGATGATGAAGATGGCCACCGGAGAGGGATCCCCCCCGGCAGGTTGCCGAATCGGGTCTAGATTGGTTTTCGGTGGCTAAAGAGGCTTGCGGCGGCGGAACTCCCGATCTATTGTGCTCCGTGGGCTTCTTCTGGTCCAAAAACAATCTCTGTCAAATTTTAGGTCAATTGGACTCCGTTTGGTTTTCCTTTTCTGCCATACTCAAGAACAAGGAAAAAAACAGAAACTGGGTCTGGGCTCTAGGTTAATAGGTTAGTCCCAAAAATCATATAAAATAGCATATAAATGCATATAAAACATCCTAGATGGATAATATAATAGTATGGAACAATCAAAAATTATAGATACGTTGGAGACGTATCAAGCATCCCCAAGCTTAATTCCTGCTCGTCCTCGAGTAGGTAAATGATAAAAATAGAATTTTTGATGTGGAATGCTACCTAACATATTTATAAATGTAAGCTTCTTTATTGTGGCAAGAATATTCAGATCCATAAGATTCAAAACAAAAGTTTAATATTGACATGAAAACAATAACACTTCAAGCATACTAACGAAGCAATCATGTCTTCTCAAAATAACATGGCCAAAGCAAGCTATCCCTACAAAATCATATAGTCTGGCTATGCTCTATCTTCATCACACAAAATATTTAAATCATGCACAACCCTGATGACAAGCCAAGCAATTGTTTCATACTTTTTATGTTCTCAAACTTTTTCAACTTTTACGCTATACATGAGCGTGAGCCATGGACATAGCACTATAGGTGGAATAGAATGGTGGTTGTGGAGAAGACAAAAAAGGAGAAGATAGTCTCACATCAACTAGGCGTATCAACGGGCTATGGATATGCCCATCAATAGATATCAATGTGAGTGAGTAGGGATTTCCATGCAACGGATGCACTAGAGCTATAAGTGTATGAAAGCTCAAAAAGAAACTAAGTGGGTGTGCATCCAACTCGCTTGCTCACGAAGACCTAGGGCATTTTGAGGAAGCCATCACTGGAATATACAAGCCAAGTTCTACAATGAAAGATTCCCACTAGTATATAAAGGTGACAACATAGGAGACTCTCTATCATGAAGATCATGGTGCTACTTTGAAGCACAAGTGTCGTGAAAGGATAGTAGCATTGCCCCTTCTCTCTTTTTCTCTCTCTTTTTGTTTTTTTGGCCCTTCTCTTTTTTATGGCCTCTTTTCTCTCTCTTTTTTTCGTCTGGAGTCTCATCCCAACTTGTGGGGGAATCGTAGTCTCCATCATCCTTTCCTCACATGGGACAATGCTCTAAATGATGACCATCACACTTTTATTTACTTACAACTCGATACTTAGAACAAAATATGACTCTATGTGAATGCCTCCGGTGGTGTACCGGGATGTTCAATGAATCAAGAGTGACATGTATGAAAGAATTATGAACGGTGGCTTTGCCACAAATACGATGTCAACTACATGATCATGCAAAGCAATATGACAATGATGGAGCGTGTCATAATAAACGGAACGGTGGAAAGTTGGATGGCAATATATCTCGGAATGGCTATGGAAATGCCATAATAGGTAGGTATGGTGGATGTTTTGAGGAAGGTATATGGTGGGTGTATGATACCGGCGAAAGGTGCGCGGTATTTGAGAGGCTAGCAATGGTGGAAGGGTGAGAGTGCATATAATCCATGGACTCAACATTAGTCATAAAGAACTCATATACTTATTGCAAAAATTTATTAGTTATCGAAATGAAGTACTGCGCATGCTCCTAAGGGGATAGATTGGTAGGAAAATACCATCGCTCGTCCCCGACCGCCACTCATAAGGAAGACAATCAATAAATAAATCATGCTCCGACTTCATCACATAACGGTTCACCATACGTGCATGCTACGGGAATCACAAACTTTAACACAAGTATTTCTCAAATTCACAAATACTCACTAGCATGACTCTAATATTACCATCCTCATATCTCAAAACAATCATAAGGAATCAAACTTCTCATAGTATTCAATGCACTTTATATGAGAGTTTTTATTATATCCCTCTTGGATGCCTATCATATTAGGACTAAATTTTATAACCCAAGCAAATTACCATGCTGTTTAAGACTCTAAAAATAATATAAGTGAAGCATGAGAGTTCATGTATTTCTTCAAAATAAAACCACCGTCATGCTCTAAAAATATATAAGTGAAGTACTAGAGCAAATGACAAACTACTCCGAAAGATATAAGTGAAGATCAATGAGTAGTTGAATAATTATGCAACTATGTGAAGACTCTCTAACATTTAAGAATTTCAGATCTTGGTATTTTATTCAAACAGCAATCAAAACAAAAGAAAATAAATTGACGCTCCAAGCAAAACACATATCATGTGGTGAATAAAAATATAGCTCCAAGTAAAGTTACCGATGAACGAAGATGAAAGAGGGGATGCCATCCAGAGCATCCCCAAGCTTAGGCTCTTGGTTGTACTTGAATATTACCTTGGGCTGCCTTGGGAATCCCCAAGCTTAGGCTCTTGCCACTCCTTATTCCATAGTCCATCGAATCTTTACCCAAAACTTGAAAACTTCACAACACAAAACTTAACAAAAAACTCGTAAGCTCCGTTAGTATAAGAAAATAAATCACCACTTAGGTATTGTTGTGAACTCATTCGAAATTAATATTGGTGTAAAACCTACTGTATTCCAACTTCTCTATGGTTCATAACCTCCGATACTAGCCATAGATTGATCAAAATAAGCAAACAACACACGAAAAACAGAATCTGTCAAAAACAGAACAGTCTGTAGTAATCTGTATCAAACGTATACTTCTGGAACTCCAAAAATTCTAAAATAAATTGCTGGACGTGAGTAATTTATCTATTAATCATATGAAAAAAGAATCAACTAAATATCACTCTCCAGTAAAAAGTTGTAGCTAATCTCGTGAGTGCTAAAGTTTCTGTTTTTTACAGCAAGATCAAAAAGACTTCACCCAAGTCTTCCCAAAGGTTCTACTTGGCACAAACACTAATTAAAGCATGAAAACGCATCTAAACAGAGGCTAGATTAATTATTTATTACTAAACAGGAGAAAAAATCAAGGAACAAAAATAAAATTGGGTTGCCTCCCAACAAGCGCTAACGTTTAACGCCCCTAGCTAGGCATGATGATTTCAATGATGCTCACATAAAAGTTAAGAATTGAAACATAAAGAGAGCATCATGAAGAATATGACTAGCACATTTAAGTCTAACCCACTTCCTATTGATAGGGATTTTGGGAGCAAACAATTTATGGGAACAAGAATCAACTAGCATAGGAAAGCAAAACAAGCATAACTTCAAGATTTTAAGCACATAGAGAGGAAACTTGATATTATTGCAATTCCTACAAGCATATATTCCTCCCTCATAATAATTTTCAGTAGAATCATGAATAATTTCAACAATATAACCATCACCTAATGCATTCTTTTCATGATCTACAAGCATAGAAATTTTATTACTCTCCACATAAGCAAAATTCTTCTCATTCAGAATAGTGGGAGTATCATAAGAGACTCGAATACTATAAATTGTTTCCACATTCAAAGAGTAATTTTCAGGAAAAGGGTAATCATAATCATGACAAGTTTTATAAATATAATCATCACAACTTTTTATAGCATAAGTGTCATCACAATAATCATCATAAATAGCAGGCATGCTATCATCATAATAAATTTGCTCATCAAAACTTGGGGGGCTAAAAATATCATCTTCATTAAACATAGCATCCCCAAGCTTGGGACAAACATTAATTGCAGCAAATATATTCTCGAACTTGTCATTCTCATCAAACATAGCATCCGCAAGCTTGGGCCTTTTCATATCATAAGCATAATCACTCGCATCATTAATAGTATGGATAGCACCAATAGTATAGCAATTATCATCATCACAATGAGTAATAGGAGCAACATCATTTGGGAGGATACCTTTCTACCTTTGCTTCTCCGTCTTTTCTTTTTCTTCTTCACATCATTTGTGGGTTTAACCCTCTTTTTTGAGCTCCTTATTAATGAGATTGGTTGAATAGAAAGCTCCTCCTCGTTACCTGATTCATCATAAGAAATAATAGGAGGATATTGGGAAGTCTCTTCCCTTTCATTAGTATTCTCTTCATCTTCTACTTGTTTTATTTTCTTTATGTAATTGGCAATATAAGGATTTTCAATGCAATTCACCGCACAATACATAAAAATTTCTTCTAGATCAAAATCAAGAACTTTATCAAGGACAAATTCTGGCATATCCTTAGTTATACGTTTCATTTCTTCATAACCCAAAAGCAAACTATGTTCATTATGATGTTCAAGGGAAATCAAGTCATCACAATTTTTGGACACGATACGATCATGAAACAATTTGCATTGGATATTTACAGGACCACGTTCATTGCAAAGTTCACAAGGATGATTAAGAAAATTTAAAATTTCAGCGCAAACATCTAGCCTTTCTTGCAACCATTTAGTTTCGAAATACTTATGCCTCTTGCAAAATCTATCTTCCCTATTTGGCGTGTACTTGCAAACTCTATGCACTCCACAAAAATTGACATGCTTATAAGAGACATTTTCATCATGACTAGTGCAATCATCATTACTACTATGGATATTCAAAGAGTTCGTACTAACAACATTGCAATCATGCTCATCATTAAAAGATTTAGTGCCAAACATTCTAATGCATTCTTCCTCTAGCAATTGAGCACAATTATCGGAATCCTTATTTTCATGAAAGATATTAAAAATATGAAGCATATGAGGCACCCTCGATTCCATTTTTTGTAGTTTTCTTTTATAGACTAAACTAGTGATAAAACAAGAAACTAAAAGGTTTTATTGCAAGATCTAAAGATATACCTTCAAGCACTCACCTCCCCGACAAAGGCGCCAGAAATGAGCTTGATGTCTACTACACAACCTTCTTCTTGTAGACGTTGTTGGGCCTCCAAGTGCAGAGGTTTGTAGGACAGTAGCAAATTTCCCTCAAGTGGATGACCTAAGGTTTATGAATCCGTGGGACGCGTAGGATGAAGATGGTCTCTCTCAAACAACCCTGCAACCAAATAACAAAGAGTCTCTTGTGTCCCAACACACCCAATATACTCGTAAATTGTATAGGTGCACTAGTTCGGCGAAGAGATGGTGATACAAGGGCAATATGGATGGTAGATATGAGTATTTGTAATCTGAAATTATAAAAACAGCAAGGTAACTAATGATAAAAGTGAGCGTAAACGGTATTGCAATGCTAGGAAACAAGGCCTAGGGTTCATACTTTCACTAGTGCAAGTTCTCTCAACAATAATAACATAATTGGATCATATAACTATCCCTCAACATGCAACAAAGAGTCACTCCAAAGTCACTAATAGCGGAGAACAAACGAAGAGATTATGGTAGGGTATGAAACCACCTCAAAGTTATCCTTTCTGATCGATCTATTCAAGAGTCCGTAGTAAAATAACACAAAGTTATTCTTTCGTTCGATCTATCATAGAGTTCGTACTAGAATAACACCTTAAGACACAAATCAACCAAAACCCTAATGTCACCTAGATACTCCAATGTCACCTCAAGTATCCGTGGGTATGATTATACGATATACATCACACAATCTCAGATTCATCTATTCAAACCAACACAAAGTACTTCAAAGAGTGCCCCAAAGTTTCTACCGGAGAGTCAAGACGAAAACGTCTGCCAACCCCTATGCATAAGCTCACAATGTTACGGAACCCGCAAGTTGATCACCAAAACATACATCAAGTAGATCACGTGATATCCCATTGTTACCACAGATAAGCACATGCAATACATACATCAAGTGTTCTCAAATCCTTAAAGACTCAATCCGATAAGATAACTTCAAAGGGAAAACTCAATCCATTACAAGAGAGTAGAGGGGGAGAAACATCATAAGATCCAACTATAATAGCAAAGCTCGTGATACATCAAGATCGTGCCGAATCAAGAACACGAGAGAGAGAGAGATCAAACACATAGCTAGTGGTACATACCCTCTGCCCCGAGGGTGAACTACTCCCTCCTCGTCATGGAGAGCGCCGGGATGATGAAGATGGCCACCGAAGAGGGATCCCCCCCGGCAGGGTGCCGGATCGGGTCTAGATTGGTTTCCGGTGGCTACAGAGGCCTGCGGTGGCGGAACTCCCGATCTATTGTGCTCCGTGGGTTTCTTCTGGTCCAAAAACAATCTCCGTCAAATTTCAGGTCAATTGGACTCCGTTTGGTTTTCCTTTTCTGCCATACTAAAAAACAAGGAAAAAAACAGACACTGGCATTGGGCTCTAGGTTAATAGGTTAGTCCCAAAAATCGTATAAAATAGCATATAAAACATCCTAGATGGATAATATAATAGCATGGAACAATCAAAAATTATAGATACGTTGGAGACATATCAATGGCCACGAGGAACTGCTAAGCTGGCTGCTAAACCAGATTCTCACAACTGCGCCCCCTACCTGCCGTGCCAAAGATGTCGGGGAAACGACACCTATGGGATCACTGGAATCCCTTCTACGGTTAGCGGGCACGGGTTTGTGAGAAGAGCAGGTTTAGGAGCTAGCACAAAGATCGTTTACCCATGTTCGGGCCGGGAGGATGCGTAATACCCTAGTCCTGCTTTGGTGTGTATTTCATAGTGTTCTTGAGCTCTCGAACTAGCTACGGTGGCTACGTAGTTCCCAAGAGCCGAATCCTTCTCCTGGTCGCCTCGGGCCTCCTTTTATAGGCAAAAGGGGTCGCCACAGTTGGACACAGGAGGTGGAAAGGTGTATAGTGCACGAGCTTATCGCCCGGCATTACGGGACAAAACTCATTTAATGCATCGCTTAGGTGTCCCCTTGCTTTATCGGGGACGGGAATGAGGCCCGTCCCGTCCGTCGCCGCTCCGCCTCGCTTCGACACGCGCCCAGGCCAGCGATGTGTGTAGCGCCATGTAGGCAGGCAGGCTGCTGAGGTGGCGCGGTGGTAGGGTCTTCACGAAGACCTGGATGCCACCACGCAGGTGCTTGCTGGGTTGGTCTAGAAGCCGCATGTTGCCACGCAGGTGCCTGCCCAGCTGGTTGGGCTGGCAGCTGCATGCGAACGGCGGCGGGGTCTTGCTTGACGCGGGCCTGGCTGTGGCCCTGCTGATGCCCTCGGCAAGGGCCTTGCCAAGGGCCCAGCAAGGGTCTTGCCATGGCGTTGCAGTCGTCCCCGGCAAGGCGCTTGTCGGGAGTCTTGTGGATTTCCTCGGCTAGGATCCCGCCGAGGTTCGCCGTCTTCTGGTCCTCACCTAATCCTGTGTATTTATGATCTTTGACGAAGATCTGCATGCCGCCACAGAGGCGCCTCCCGAGCCTTGGTTCCGATGTGGATAGTTGGTGGTGTTGGAACCCGTGGGCTCAAGGGCGGCTCGCTCTGCTGGCGTTGGGCAAGTTGCCCCGGCAAGGCTCTTGCCGGGGCCGCGGAGGCCACCCCGGCAAGGGTCTTGCCCGGGGGAGTCCACCTCGCCTCTCTGCTCTTTAGTGCTTCTGGTCCTTGTGTTGCCTTGTTCGTCCTGTGCTTCATTTTCACTCCGGCTTCTCTCCTTTGCCTTGTTAAGTGTGGCCGTGGGCGCGGCTCTGACTGCCCATGCACAAGTAAAGGGGCCAAAAGGAGAGCCCCTACTTTGTACACCGACACAGATCAAGAACAAATGATATGTGAGATGTTTAGTGTGTGAATATTTGAAGAATGAACACCTTTTGAAGATTTTGTAGAAAACATCAGAATCAACAAGGGCAGTAAAAGTAACTTTTAGTTACCCTTGACGAAGAACACGGCGAACTGGGAAGTGTAGATTTGAAGCTCGTTGGTTCAGATCTTCCACGCCCTAACTTGGCTGAGGAAGACAGCTACGACGGCGGTGGAGTGAAGAAATCCGCGGCCGGCACGAGTACGACGGCGATGAGGTCGAGGCAGTGAAGTTCTTCCTCACCGGCGATGATGGAAGTAGCGGCGGCGCTAGGGTTTGAGAAGCTCGAGCGAGGGAGTGAGGTCGAGCGGAGTAAAAACGAAGTGAGGAAGGGAAGGGGGTATTTATAGCCGAAGTGAAAAACTACTCGCCCGAGGAAATTGGACGAACGTGCCCCTGACCCTTCTCATTTGCGTGACATGTGTCACCCACATACTGAGAGGTGGCGATCATGTAAGATCGTGGGTGAATAGATAAGTATTATCATGGGATGTGGAACGGTTTGAGCGGCAAAACCGAAAATTCAGATAAGATAAGTTTTCAAGTTTTGTTCGCAATTTCTTCCGTTGACAAGGACATAGTGAAGACTTTGAACGGGTTTCAAATAGAACGCACATGAAGAATTTGTGAATAGACTAGGTTGAGTTTAGCATAGAGGGGGAAGGGTCCGATCACATTCACTTAGCAGAAAAAGCAACTTGAAGAAATAGCGGTAAGTGAATGATGTAAAGGACATAAACTCATATATATATATATATATATATATATATATATATATATATATATATATATATATATATATATATATATAGCCAATGAAGAACAACAGCGTAAAGAGTGAAGACATTGCAAAGTTGAAGAAATTGAACAACCGAGGAATTTCAAAAACTAGGAAAAACTCAAATTGAAGATTTTCAACTTTTGGTGGTGGCGTGACCCACCGTATAAGAATGATGATTTCAGACACCGCGTACAATTGTCGTAGGGCTTTGAGAATCAAATTCTTCGTTAATTTCTTCACACTTAGTGTGTTAGTCTTCATTGATTGAAGAAAAATGCTTCTTCGTGTGTTGCACATCTAAGTCATCAATTTTGCATAAGTGTTAGGATGTGTGTCCTTTTCAAAGGACATTCGAAGATTCTAAGATATTTAGCTCACACCACAACTTGCTCAATCTCTTCTCATCCAAGGGCTTTGTGAAGATATCGGCTAGCTGATCTTCAGTCCTTACATGCTCAATAGAGATGTCGCCTTTCCACACATGATCATGAAGAAAATGATGACGAATCTGTATGTGCTTTTTCTTCGAGTGCTGAACTAGGTTATGAGCAATTTTGATGGCACTCTCATTGTCACAGTAGAGAGGCACATTCTTCATGTTGACGCCGTAGTCCTTGAGAGTTTGCTTCATCCACAGCAATTGAGCACAGCAAGAACCAGCAGCAATGTACTCAGCTTCAGCAGTAGACAGTGATACGCAGTTCTGTTTCTTCGAGGACCAACAGACCAAAGATCGTCCGAGGAAATGGCATGTGCCTGATGTTGACTTGTGGTCCACACGATCACCAGCATAGTCAGAGTCTGAATATCCAATGAGATCAAAATCCGAGCACTTGGGATACCATAATCCAAGTGTTGGTGTGTGATCTAGATATCAAAGAATATGCTTCACAGCCTTATGGTGTGATTCCTTCGGTGTAGCTTGAAATCGGGCACACATGCAAACACTAAGCATAATATCTGGCCTAGATGCACATAAATACAATAAAGAACCAATCATGGAGTGCTATACCTTTTGATCGAAGTCAATACCATTTTCATCGGTGCATAGATGGCCATTTGTGGGCATAGGAATTTTGACCCCTTTGCAATCTTGCATGCCGAATTCCCTCAGTACATCCTTGAGGTATTTCTCCTGAGATATGAATATACCATTGAGCTGTTGGCGAATTTGAAGACCTAAGACGAATTTCAATTCTCCCATCATAGACATTTGATATTCTTCACTCATCATATAGGCAAATTCATCACTCTAACGACGGTCAGTACAAACAAAAATGATATCATCAACATATATTTGGCACACAAACAATTCACCATCATAAGATTTAGTGAAAAGAGTTGGGTCAAGTGAACCGGGTTTGAAGCCTTTCTTCATGAGGAATTCCTTCAAAGTATCATACCACACCCGAGGGGCCTGCTTGAGGCCATAGAGGGCTTTATTGAGTCTGAAGACTTTGTCGGGATGCTTTGGATCTTCAAAACCTGGGGGTTGAGCAACATATACTTCTTCCTCAAGCTTACCATTGAGGAATGCACTTTTCACATCCATTTGATATAAAGTGATATCATGATGGTTAGCATAAGCAAGTAATATGCGAATAGCCTCAAGTCTAGCAACAGGTGCAAAAGCTTCATCGAAATCAATTCCTTCAACCTGTGTGTAGCCTTGAGGTACAAGTCATGCCTTATTCCTCACCATAAGGCCATTTTCATCTTGCTTGTTGCGGTAGATCCACTTTGTGCCAATGATATTGTGCTTGCGAGGATCTGGACGTTTGACCAGTTCCCAGACGTTGTTGAGCTCGAATTGGTGTAATTCCTCTTGCATAGCTTGAATCCATTCAGGCTCCAGAAATGCTTCATCTACCTTAGTGGGCTCTGAGATAGAGACAAAAGCAAAGTGCCCATAAAAGTTAGATAAATGTGAAGCTCTTGAGTGTGTGAGAGGACCTGGAATGTTGATGTCGCTGATGATTTTCTCAATCTGCACTTCATTTGCAATGCGAGGATGAGCTGGTTGTCGTTGAGGAATTGGATCAGCATTTGCTTCAGCATCATTTTCCTCAGGTGCATCAGCATGACATTCTTCATGATCTGGAATGACTTCTTCAGCAGATTCTTCAATAGGAATGACATCCTCAGTAGCCTTGAACTTGACGGATTCCTTAGGTGATTTTTCATCCAGCATAGGAGGTAGGTGCTCTCTTAGTGAGCCATTAGTTTCATCGAACCGCACATCTACAATTTCAACAACCTTGTGGTGGACGGTGTTGAAGACTCTGTAGGTGTGCGAGTCCTTTCCGTAACCAAGCATAAAACCTTCATGTGCTTTCGGTGCAAATTTAGAATTGTGACGAGGATCTCTAATCCAACATTTAGCACCGAAGACTTTGAACTCACATTGGGTTTCTTGTCAGTGAGGAGTTCGTATGCAGTCTTCTTGAAGAATTTGTGAAGATATACCCTGTTGATGATGTGGCACGCAGTGTCAATTGCCTCAATCCAGAAACGACGAGGCGTCTTGTATTCATCAAGCATAGCGCGAGCCATCTCAACAAGAGTCCTGTTTTTGCGCTCCACGACGCCATTCTGCTGAGGAGTATAAGGAGCAGAGAACTCATGAGAATTCTTGAACTCAGTTCCATTGTCACTTCTGATGTGCTTGATCTTCACACCAAAGTTGGTTGAAGCCCTCGAGGAAAATCGTTTAAAGACTTCCTGCACCTCATGTTTGTAAGTGACTATATGCACCCATGTGTATCGAGAGTAATCATCAACAATAACAAAGCCATATAGAGATGCTTCATTTGTGAGTGCAGAATAATGGTTAGGACCAAAGAGATCCATGTGAAGCAATTCGAATGGTCGACTGGTAGTCATGATAGTCTTCGCTGGATGCCTGGCCTTGGTCATCTTTCCAGCTTCACAGGCTCCGCACAAGTGATCCTTGAGGAATTTGACATTCTCAATGCCAATGACATGCTTCTTCTTCGCGAGCGTGTGCAGATTCCTCATGCGAGCATGACCTAGTCGTCGATGCCATAGCCAGCCTTCTGAAGCTTTTGCAAGTAAACATATAGCTGGTTGTGGTCCTGTAGAGAAATCAACAATATATAGATCTCCTCTCCTAAAGCCTTCGAAGACTTTGGAATTGTCAGCTTCCATGATCTCAACACAACGATACTTGCCAAAGATAACAACCATATCAAGATCACAAAGCATTGAGACTGACATGAGGTTGTATCCGAAGGACTCGACAAGCATGACTTTGTCCATGTGTCGATCCTTTGTGATCGCAACCTTACCGAGACCCAATACCTTGCTTTTGCCTTTGTCAGTGAAGATGATATGCTTCAGATGCGATGGAGATAAGGGAATGTCCATCAAGAGATTCTTGTCACCAGTCATGTGATTCGTACATCCACTATCAAGGACCCACTCAGTGGCTTTGGGTAGATCATCCTGTAGATGAATTAGTACAACTTACGAAATCATACACTCCCTCAGTGAAGAATATGACATCAATTCATTAGATCAATTTCATCAAGCAATAAAACAGATAAAACAGTATGAGGACGTGAGAAATGAGAATTCATTTCTTCATGATTAGCCTGCGTCCTTTCAGGCATATTCAGGTCTCCAGCAAATTCTTCAGACGTTTAAGTGCGTCTGGAGACCTGACCCTGCATAAGATATTAGTTCTTTTTCTTCACCACCCACATCTGAAGGGGTGGCAAAGAGTTCATCATTCTGCGAGCTCCATTAGAGAACAGTGGCATAGAAGCCAGTCCACTTCGCTTCACATCAGAGGAGTTAGGGTAAGCATATGAATAAGCAGAGAAATTCTTCGAGGACTTATGAACATAATGGTTAGGAGAATAATGCTCATATTCATAGCCCTTAAATCTTCCCTGCGAAACAGAAGGGTTAGCACGATGATGTTCATATGAGGACTTGGATCCTTTTGAGGAATTTGATCCATGTGAGGAATTTGGTCCGTATGAGGACTTGGATCCATATGAAGAATTTGGTCCATATGAAGAATTTGATCTGGGGTTCCTATTCTTCACAGGTGGTGTCATGATGACATTCACCTGAACACTTTCAAGGCACCTTTTGGGAACCCAGATTTTCTTCACAGGGGAACCGTTCCTGCAATTAGTGCCAACATATCTAGCAAATACTTCACCATTCTGATTTTTGAACAGTTTATAGTTGGAGTCAAATGACTCATCAGAAGAATGAGGAGATTCACATGTAAGCCAGATAAAGTGGATGGATCTACTGGAGGTCCCTTTGCGGCAACCCATCAGGTTTTGGGGTACTTCTCAGGCTTACAGTAAGTCCCATCAGCGTTGAGTTTCCTCTCAAAGGCAATACCCTCTTTCCTAGGGTTCCTATTGAGGATCTTCTTTTTAAGCACATCACAAAGAGCCTGATGCCCTTTGAGGCTTTTGTACATGCCTGTCGTGTACAATTCCTTCAGCCCTGCATCATCAGTGATACTAGCAATGTCCTCAGATGAGGAATTAGTGATAGAAGAGACAGTTGAAGAATTTGTAACATTAGAAGCATTTGAAAATTCAGGTGAAGAATTGGCAGTTTCACGTTCAATGCATTTCAAACATGGAGGAACAAATTCTTCCTGAGCAGCGCTGATTTGTTGAGCAAGTAATGAATCACGCTCCTTCTGAAGAACTTCATAACTCACCCTGAGCTTTTCAAGATCTTGCTTTCTTTGAAGAAATTCATAAGAAAGCTTCTCATGATCAGATAAGAGAGTGTTATGATGACTTTGAAGGTTGTTAAACTCGGACTGAAGTCTGATGATTTTCAGTCAAGGTTTTAGTGCGATCCATTTCTTCACCCAACATATCATCTAGCATGTTTTGAACCTTTTCAAAAGCCTTTTGTTGTTTCACAACAATCTTAGCAAGTTTAGAGTAGCTAGGCTTGAGGTTTTCATCAGATTCATCCTCACTTGATTCAGAGGAGGGATATTTGAGTACCTTGGCATCATTTGCCATGAAGCAATAGGTGGGAGCATAGTCATCATTGTTGTCATTAGCCTTGTTGTAGAAGCCATTTTCTTTAGTGTTGAAGATGGACTTGCTGACGAACGCAGTAGCGAGGGCTAGGCTCGCCACACCAGATTCTGACCCCTCAGATGCCTCCTCTTCCTCATGTTCCTCAGATTTAGCTTCAGAGTCCATTTCCTTCACTACAAAAAAATACACTTCCGTGATGATACGTGTTTGTCACAGTAGGTCACGTTTTCTGTCATGCATGTACATCCATGACAAATTTATGAAAGAATCAAGATAGTCATACCTGTGCTGTCGTAGAAGTGTTCCATGACATTACCAAAATTATCATCACGGAAGTGTCCACTTCCATGATGATAAATCGTGCATCACAGAAGTGCTTTCGTCAAGGGTGACCGACACGTGGCATCCACCGTAACAGAACGCCGTTAAGCTATCGGGTTCGGTTTTGGATCCGATAACCCGTTAACAGCCCCGACCAATGGGGATTTTCCACGTGTAAAATCATCATTGGCTGGTGGAAACACGTGTCGGCTCAACGTTGGGAGAGATGTCATCCACTCATTGGACCCAAAGCGCCTATGATACGTCGACACGTGGCACGGCCCAACAGAGGCCCATTCCTGTGAAAAGGCCTGCCCGTTTGACTTGGTCAAAAGGTGGCGGGCCGGCCCACGGCAAGCCTGTGAACGGCCTATTCGCATATAGCCCATTTATAGCCCGCTAACCCAGGGCCCGTTTACAGCCTATCCGAATTAGGCCCAGTAGCGTCATCTGGGCCGTCCAATATAATTCCAGCCCATTTTAACTTCCGGCCCATGTATGGCCATGACGTCTTTCGGCCCATATGAGGCCCTTATTACTCTCGGCCCATTAACGGCCCGTGGTAAAACTGGCCCGTAATGAACAGTGTATCACTTTATAACCATTACCGGCACGTGGTGAAACTGGGCCGTAATGAATAGTGTATCACTTTATACCCATTAATGGCCCATTATTCCGTTGGGCCGTTTCCAGCCCATGTTATCTTTTGGCCTTCTCGGGGCCCATTTATTCTTGGGCTCATTTCCACATCCGTTTACTTACGGCCCGTTACTGTCATTTTCTGCTTGTGGGCCAAATTCCGCCCGTGGTTACAGTCGGCCCGTTTGTGGCCCGATAATATGTTGGGCCGTTTTCATGTCAAAAAAACCCGTTGGGCTGTTTTCATAGAGTTATCAAATACGGCCTATTAACGGCCCGTTATTGTCCACGAATAGTATGGCCCATAATTGGCGAAATGATGATACGCCCCGTAGAAGGCCCATGTATCCTACAGCCCGTAAAAGGCCCATGAATTGTACGGCCCGTAGAAGGCCCATGGATCCTACGGCCCGTATAGAAGGCCAATGGATCCTACGGCCCGTAGAAGGCCCATGGATCATACGGCCCGCAGGAGGCCCATGGTTACAACAGTCCGTGTGTTGCCATGATTTTTCTGGCCTAGTTTCCAAAGATTGGTTATTGTGGCCACTAGAAAAACACAGAAAAAGAACTGCAGTGACTACAAGCAAACAACTAAACAAGACAATAAGTAAATAAATAAGCAAGCAATTAACGCTAGCCTATTACCGCTATTACATATATTACATCCACTGGGCATCAAAGTTCGCCACCAGTGCAAATATAGGGAACAAAGCAGCATATTACATACACTGGCCGTCAAAATTGGCCACCCGTGCAAATAAACGCGGCAGCAAAACAAGAGCATAACTGAAACAACTTCAGAAGAGCTCAAGAAACGTGGTATCCACCATGCTGGCAATAAGCTTAGCAAGCTTATTAGCTTTGTCCTGTTTGGCGCTAAAATCCTCCACCGCTTGTTGTTGCACCAGAAAGTATGCATCTAAATGCTCCAGGGACTTCCGCAGTCCTTCCGCTTCTTGTCGCAGCACAGCTGATCGATGTCTTTCAGCTTGTAGTTGAGACTCAAGAAACCGAACTGATTCAGACAGTGAGTTTGAATAGCTTGTGCAAGCGGTAGTGGCCAGTAACTCCAACACTAAACCAAGAAAGGACTTTGGGGTTGTCTCACTGTCTTCGAGATTGTCTTCCTTAGCTGTTTTATCACCTTTGTTGGAGACCAACAAGGATGTGTCACTATCCTGAACCTTATCTGCATTACTTCGTTTACCATTGCTTACTAAGGCAATCTTCCCCAATGTTCTGTCAGCATTCTAAAAGAAAAAACAAGAAGACACATAACAGTTTAGCATGTACTAGTATATGAAACTCATTTCGGTGAACCAGTTCATTAGTAAGGTGGACAGGATTAAACTACCAAGTCTTCTATTGCCAAGTACTACACTACAAGAAAAATACACTTCCGTGATGATACGTGTTTGTCACAGTAGGTCACGTTTTTTGTCATGCATGTACATCCATGACAAATTTATGACAGAATCAAGATAGTCATACCTGTGCTGTCGTAGAAGTGTTCCATGACATTACCAAAATTATCATCACGGAAGTGTCCACTTCCATGACGATAAATCGCGCGTCACAGAAGTGCTTTCGTCAAGGGTGACCGACACGTGGCATCCACCGTAACGGAATGCCGTTAAGCTATCGGGTCGGGTTTTGGATCCGATAACCCGTTAACAGCCCCGGCCAATGGGGATTTTCCACGTGTAAAATCATCATTGGCTGGAGGAGACATGTGTTAGGTCTGCGTTGGCACAGGTGTCACTCATCCAATGGGCGAGACGCGCCTATGATATGTTGACACGTGGACCGGCCCATCAAGTTTAAATGGGCCGGCCCAACTGAAGGCCCACAAGATTTTGCGGACCATAATGGGCCGGCCTAGCTAAAGGCCCACGAGATTTTGCGGACCATAAAGGGCTGGCCCAGCTAAAGGCCCACAAGATTTTGCGGCCATAATGGGCCGGCCCACGTAAAGGACCACAAGATTTTTGTGTGCCATAATGGGCCGGCCCAGGTAAAGGCCCACAAGATTCTTGCAGATCATAATGGGCCGGCCCAGCTAAAGGCCCACGAGATTTCGCCGACATTAACGGGCCGGCCCAGCTGTAGGCCCACAAGATTTTGAGGACCCTAGTAGGCCGGCCCATTAACTGGCTGCCATGTTTTGGGCCAAATGCCGGCCCATATTTGATCCGGTCCATTAATGGCCAACCACGCTCCGGGCCTAATAGTGGCCCATATGAGATCCGGGCCGTTAAAAGCCTACCACATTCTGGGGCAAATTACGGCCCAGATCAGGTCCGGCCCTTTAAGAGGCTTTGGGCTCAATTATGGCCCATATCAGATTCGGCCTGTCAACTGGACACTATGCTTTGGGCCCACTTGCTAAAGGCCCACTTAGTAATTCGGCCTGATATTAGTTTTGGCCTGTTAAGGGCTCGTTTAACATTTCGGCCCTATATTAATTTCGGCCTGTTAAAAGCCCGTCATATAGTTGGGCCTAACTACGGCCCGGTTTGCATCCGGCCTGCTCGCAGCCGATATCTGATTGGGCCAAACAAGGACCGAGACCATTTTGGCCTGTTAAAAGCCCGTGATTTGATTCGCACAATCATGGGCCGGGGTTCATTTCGGGCTGCTGCCGGCCCGTGAGCTGTTCGGCACGTTTCAGGCCCGACCTACATCGTGATTGCATGACGGCCCGATTATGTACCGTAATTTTACGGTTTGGCCGGTTTACTGCGAAGACAGGATATATATACAGTAAAATAACTGCAGCATCGTGAATAAGAAAAAACCTAGACTATACAATAAAGAAATTATGGCATATTACATCCACTGGGCATCAAAGTTCGCCACTATGATAATAAAGCACAAGCAGACAGTAGATTACATATACTGGGCATCAAAGATCGCCACCAGTGCAAATAAACACGCCGACAAAATAATATACAAAACCGACAGCACTTCAATTGAGTTCAAGAAAGGTTTGCCCTGCTGGGGAGCTGCAGCGCAAGCAGCTGAGCAAGATGATGAGACTGTGCTTGTTCAACACTTATATCTTCCTCACTCTGAAAGATAAACAAGCAGACAGATGACAGGTTTTGCACATAAAAGTATTAGTGCTGACAATTCATCACATTTCTTACTGATGAATAAAGTGACACAGTTTAAAATTGCATTAACACAATATGGTATTGTTCAGGTCAAGACATGGCAGGAAATGACGTTGTGAAGGAGTTGGCAGCTTCACGACACCACTGGATTACAGATCAAGAACTCATAAGTATCAATGGTTAGTGTGCTATCAATTTATACCATTTCAGATTGGCAAATAAAGAGACGGTTTAAATAATAGTAGAATGATATGACATTGTTCATAGTTGAGACATTGCAGAATATGACATTGTGCTGTAGTGGGTAGGTTCACCACACCACTGGATTACGGATGAAGAACAGAAGCATACATGCAGTGCAAAAGAAGATCACTTGCTCTGTATAGTTTAATTTACATGGTATGAAGAAGGAACTTGGTTGTACAACTGAAAACTTAAATTGAGAAAGGACAAACTTTTGTTTATGAACTACATAATAAACTTTAAATAAGCAATTTGATGCAAACACCAAAAATAAACAGTTGTTGCAGTCATGCCTAACCAAATATATACAACAAAGTTTGAAGGCTTGAGATGGACAAACTTACATTATTGGTGAAGACAGGCTCTATAAAGGCCTTGTCCATGCTGATGGGGGGCAATTCAAGAAGTTTACCACAGAATCTTCTTCAAAAGCATTGCCTTTATTCTACATTTTGTTAAGAGTAAATATAGATGTGATAATATACGAAAAAATGGAGAATATTTAAGATACGATGAAGAGTGATGCTACATAACCAAGTAGCTATAAATGTAAGTGCAGTGATACAGGCAAAAGGTACAGCCAAGAGCAATGCACAGCTAAACTTCTTCAGTACCAACCTTATGGTAAGAGTAAATATAGATCTGATGTGTAGAAAATGGAGGGCAAACGAAAATAAGCTGCAGAGTGATGGTACATGAACAACTACCTGTCATTATAAGTACACTGATAAAGGACAGCATGTACTTACAAGAACAATGCAGAGCTAAAAAACATTGGCATTGGATATATTCTACACTAATGTAACCATTCATACAGATCAGATAATTTGGAGCGAACAATTGATAAGCAAGCTATCATGCATACTGCTGTCACATAATGAACCAGGTATGTACGCAAGTACAGTTATACAGGACAACAGGTACTAACAAGAGCAAAGCAGCGGGCAGCATATTTGCGATATCCTGTCGTTCTTGTCAAACCGGAATTCTTCTTCGAGCAGATTTCCTGCAAAAAAGATCCGTAAGGCACATGCGGAAAAGTAGAAGTTCAAATTGTCATGTGATTTCATAGACAGTACCTCATCTTGGGAACGAGACCAGTGCATAACAAGGTTTTTCCATTCAATGTCTTCTAAATTTAGCACAGGAGACTTCACCAGAAATTCGTTTATAGACTTGCCATCAAAGTGTGATTTCCTCAGGTAACACCGATACTGCTGTAATGCTTCCTTGAAAAGCACAAGCAAGCTTTGCTCGTCATGACTATTCAGATTGACCCTCGCCTAGTTACAACAATGTAATATAAATCATTGATGTGTTCAATCAGCAGAAAACAGGAAAATAATAACCATGAATAATAGCACTCACACGTAAGTTGGACAGGAAGATGTGAAAATGGTGTTTGTCTTCGCAATAATCTTCCCATGATGGGAATATATGCACGTAGTCCCTAACAAGATTGAAAGCATTGTCTTTTAAACTGGGAATAAATGGAATGGGGTTCCAATCTGTAGGAATTGGCCGTCTTTGCAGTTGGGATAGGTCTTCGGCCGGTGGACTTGCTGTACTTTTTGCTGGAGTGGGATTTTTCTGTGGTACAGCTGGTGCTATGGCAAATGAAATCGGCATACCTTTTGCTGGAGTGCAGGTCCTGTGTGGTGGGGCTAGTGGTGTGGCCAGTAAGTATGGGTACAGTCTGCTAGAGTCGGTCCTACGTTTTGTGTCACTGGTTGTATAGCCAATATAAGTGGGGTGCTGTCTGATTTCTCTGGCACCACCATGTTTTTCAAGGACTTTGCTGGTGCTCCTTCAGGTTCGGCAATCACCCTCTTCCTTTTTGATGTCTGATGCACAAGAACAACATTTGAGTGGAAAAACATGGTATGATGACAGATGGAATATGTATTGATAATGGATGGGCATGGCATCTCGACATATATGATGAGTAAACTAAGCAGATGGCGGTGCAACAAAGTAGAAGAAATGCAAGACAACATATGCAAGATACCCACAATGAATAAAACATTGCCAAATTAGAATAGGCACCTTGATGGGTGAACAGGACAGGCCATCTGCCTTTGACTCCTCGAGGTTAGAATAGTCATTAGGATCATATTCCGAACAAGAATCAACAGGTGGGGAGCGTCTGAGTTTCATTGCATCCAGAATGGCACTCAATGCCTTGGTGCCAATTTTGTAAGTCATTGCAGTGTTTAGCTTCAAGAGTGGACTGCTTCTAGTGCGACACAAAGCAGTTACATAGATCAAAATGTAGATATAACGGGAAAACCTTAAGCATCAGAGTAAAATCAGCAAAGTGGAACTTGCTGGAATATATGTGCTAGTATTGCCGGTACGGCTAGAAAGGCTTCGGATACCAGCTCTCTTCAAGTGAAGGTGCGGTACTGTTAATATCAGTGTAACTCTCAAAGCCGACACAGCTCCCCGCATTTCCTTGCTATTCTTATAGGATTCAAGTGGGCAGGCCACTACAAATCCTATTCCTATGTTTACAAGATCCTACGAATCAAAGAGGCTCAAAGTGTCCATCACAACCGATTGTATAGACCTCTACACTGCAAATGTCCCTGCTCATCTTCAGTACAAGGAACATATTGTACTACTATCATACTCCCTCCGTTCCAAAATATAAGTCTTGGTAGAGATTTCCACTATGGATCACATACAGATGTATCCAGATACATTTTAGAGTGTAGATTCACTCATTTTGCTCCATATGTAGTCCATGGTGGAATCTATATAAAGACTTGTATTTAGGAACGGAGAGAGTACATATTAAAGAAGCACGGAAGAGGAACATGGTAAAGAAGAGCAAGCGGATTTTGGATAATAAAATGTTGGTTGCGCAGTGCCCACACATGATGAACCAGAGCGCATTAAGAATGCAACTCCCAGCTGTCTCTCGACCATTTCAGGCGGTCGGATGAAGATCCTACGTCTCCTAACCCTTCTTCTTCCTCGTCTCTGATTCTTCCCATACAGAACACCGCACGGGCCGCCGGCCGAACCACCGGCCCCCACCGCCTGTGTTCCTCCGCCACCCCACCCCCACCCCCGCCCCACCCCACCCGTGTCGAGTTTTCTTCGTTCGACGAGGCCCCACAACCACCCGAGCCCCTTCGATCGCACCGGCGAACTCCGGCGAGCTCTGAAAAATTGACTGACCCAATTTTGAAATTTAGTCTACTGTGATTTAACTACTGTGGAATATAAAAGGGGAAAACCATAAGCATTGGGAGTATAGTGTTGAGCGTGCCATGGCGGATCTGAAGGTGCAAACCGGATAAAGGCAACTTCGCAACCAAGACAAGAAATCAGAGTAAAGCAGTGGCGATCTATTTTCTAGCTGCGATAAATAAGTTGAGTAGATACGAAAGAGTACCGCCTCTGGTGCGTCGCCGTGTACGCATCTGCTGAGAATTTGACGGTGCTGCGGTAGCGATGGTTGTCGGCGGCGTGGAAGCAGATGTAGGAGGGTAGACGGTGGCGGCAAGGTGCGGTGGACGAGACAGTCGTAGGAGCGGTGCCGGCAAGGTGGACGACGGCGGGGATGAAGCGAGAGGACGGGATGCAAGGATCCCGGTCCGAAGCCGTGGATGAGAGAGGTCGATCTCTTGTAATGGACGGCGGCGTCGGGGTATCAGCTCCGGCATGGTGGAGGAGGGCGGCGGTGGATGGGGTGGCGGACGGCGGCGGACGGAGGAGGGTGGGGTGGAGAGGGTGTTTTGGCGCCCACGGAGTACGAATGGGGAAAAGGGAGGTAGAGAGGAAGGGGGAACCATGTATTTAGGGCGTGCTTGTCTCAAATGCGAGGAAATTTACAAACTTAGCCCCCGTTTCAAATTTCTACTACATCACAGGAACATTAGTCGGTTGGGGATAGGACGGTAATCTTGCATACACCGAATATTTTCCGACGAGAGTTTGTTTTTGGCGCCCACCGTGTATGAATATGAATCGGGGAGGGAGTCGATTTTGGCCGAGGACACACTGTGATTTGGCGCCCACCGTGTATGAATCCGGGTGAGAGGCGGTTACGTCACGTTTGGGTGAAATTACAAACCTACCCCTATCGAAACCTATAGAAATCCAGTAGATAGGCTTTGCGTGGCAGGGATAGGCAGTAGTGATTTCCATCTCGCAGATTTTGGTTTCAGGCGGTTACTGCGACTTTCCCCGCTTCGTTCAAATTTTGCCGAGTGCACGTTTACCGTGCCAACTCAATTCGAATCCCGTTTGTATTCTATTTTTTTTCGGGCGGGATCCATTTTCAATTGGAATTACATCCTATATACATCATTTTTTTATATACTTTCAAAAGCACAACAAAGAATTCTGCTCCTTTATATGTCTAATATGATTTACAAATACAACGATCTCGAAATCTTAAGGTTGAATTCGAAAAAAATTAACCAAATTATGTTCTACTAAAATGTATGGATCAGTAATATCTACATATTAAATAACATAGATGTGCGTAAATTCATATGAGTATGCATGTTTGATAGATCAATTTTGTTTCGAGTATGGATTACATGTTTCATCATCTCGAATTCAAATATTTGAATCCCTTTTTTCTTCACTCCTTTCACGCCCATCTCTCTCGCATGCATGCTCCTTTTGGTAGCTATCACTCTCTTTTCTCCAGCTCACCCGCACGCTCACTTCATGTTTCTCCTATCCTCGCAAACATGGTCTCTCGACGTCTCCCTTGAGAAGTGTCACACTCTCCCTATCATTATACATTACACGGTTTTCATTATCTCTCACGCCTCTACTGTTCTCTGGTATCACTCGGTGCCTAAGCTTTCTTTTTCACCGCCACACACACAATCTCCACTCGTCTTTCACTTTGTCTTTCTCTCTATGGGATTCTCTCACACACCCTATATGTCTCTACATATGACTCATACCACTAAAATTACTCTCTCTCTCTCTCCTGTAGACACAACATTTGTTGCGGTCTCCTTTTCGTCTCCATCCCAGACTGACATTATTCATTTGTTTACCGATCAGACAACCCCGACTACCGTCTCCTCTCTCTCACATAGACACACACACACAACTCCTGCTTCCACTCCCCTTCCCGACTACCGTCTCTCTCTCAGACACACAAAACTCTCGCTTTCGCACCCCAACTCGTATTTCTCTCACAAACATTTATCGACTAGCTAGCCTCTAGATAAGTTTATACACCCGCACACTCGTGCTTCCACCATCGCATACATGTCTCTCTCCCGCTCCTTGTATCTATGTAGATTTTTCTTCCCTTCTTGAGACACGCCCTCTCGATCGTGCACACACACACTATCGCCTCATTTTAAGCTGATACCTATCGCACACACACTCCTTGTGTCTTTGTCACACATGCACTCCGTCCTCCTCCACTCTCCCTCTCTCTCTCACACACGGGCCTTTTGCAACAACTAGCAAGATGCCCATGCGTTGCACGGAACATCAAGATGCATTTGTATGAGTAGTTTATCTTGTGGGGGAAAAGGATGAACAAGGGAAGGCCTTATTTGCAAATGTGTAGAGGGGTGTGGGTATCTTTTTGCAAAATTGCCATAGTTTCCTTCCTATCCGTCAGATATAGATCGGGCGGCCTATATTGCAGGATGGCAGGCACACGATAATCACCGACAATGCTTTTTATAAGAGTAGGGATAAAAAATAGAGTTTGTGATGATGGTGGGCCTGCCATCCTACAATGTAGGTCGTCCGATTTATATCTGACGGATAGGAAGGAAAATATGGCAATTTACCCGCACTCTTCACCACATTTGCAGATAAGGCCTTCCCTCGTTCATCCTTTTCTCCCACAAGATCTTGATGTTCCATGCAACGCACGGGCATCTTGCTAGTAAGAGTAGAAATTAGACATATACCACTTCTCGAATCTTGAAACCAACAACATTCCTCCCTTATCTCATCAAAACCGCCAAAGGAATATATTTTGAGTGAAACATAACATATTTTTAGTGATATACGTATTTCAAAACTAGACTTTTTTTTATCAAATCGGTGAATATGTATTAATCTACTTTGATCGTGTGGCAAATGGTGGACACCAGACAAACGGTGGAGTACATATACGAAGAGAAAAGGCGCACGCATGCAGTCGGCCTCTCGCTGTCTCGCACACATGAGTGTTACGTAAAGGCGACGTTAACAAATAAACCCTAAAACCCTAGGTGCACGATTGCTGCATTCGTGGGTACCGGGTACGTGGTGGAGCACCTTTGTAGGAATAGTCAGCTCGCGTGATAATTTGATCCGTACGAGTTGATGGTCGGGACCACAGGTGAACGACTTGGAGCGCGGTGGCTCGCCAGTTGCCACAGATCGAGTAGCCACGTTTAAAATATCATTTTTTAGTGGGGTTAAGAGTTTCGATTTTCAATGGCACGTTATAAGTAGTAAGTAGTTTTTAGAACGATTGTTATGGAGCGAAAATGGAATTCATAGTACTACGTACCTCCTTGGCGTATGGTTGTATGGTTTTTTTTGCGATGGAGGTTGTATGGGTTTATGTTGCGAGATGTTGAACCTGGTAGTTCTAGGGCAAATACTATGGTTTAGATTTAGATGCTGGTTTTCAGTAATCAAAATCGGAAGGGGAAACCCTTCTTTGATTAAAAAAACTACTACCTCCATTCTGGTTTACTAGTCCCCATCGTACTTTGGGTCAAAGTTTGTCCACGAATTTTACTTGTAAAATGTGAATGGAAAACGAGATTTTGTTATACCCAAACAAAAAAGGAGTGGAGGGAGTGATTGCTCTGACACGGACGCGACCTCTCATAGCGCAGGCATTGAACCGACGTGCCGGCCAAGAGGGCCGCACTCGCTGCAGGCCCGGCTGAGCACGCCTCCTCGCCGCGTGCAACCAGCTTAAGACTGCCCCGCCTGCCTTCATTGAATCCGCGCGTGTGCTGGCAACACGTCCTTTCGCGAGCCGGCAGGCATTTGAGAACACAAAAAATGACTAAAATATAATTAATTTATGCATGGTCTTGACTTGTTGTGCTCGCACTAGTAGCAGGAACTAGTAGAGGATTTTCTTTATTTATAACTCTCCTCACATTTTTTTGGCTTTGAAGTGAATCATGGTTTTGGACATTATGTATGAATGTGCAGATATCTGTGAACATGAGTTTGATGTGGAAGTTGAACTTGGAATGTCGGGCTTGCGCGTGAACTATACCATATCCAATGCTTTGTTTGTTATTGTTTGGAAAGTAATTGCTGTTATTACATGACCCAAAAAAACATTTTGTGCCACATCAGTAGATGCATGGACATCACAACAGGCATGTTGACTGGATAAACATTTGAACCTAGCTATTATGAAGGAAATTTTGTATTGACAACAGTTTTACATAGCAGGGGATGCCTAGCCTGCTCTGCCTCTGCTAGCTTATTTCTGCCTTCTTCCATCTCTTCTTTGGCTTGGGTGAAGAGAGCATCTGATTGCTCTTTTCGCTTCTTCAGGAACTCAGCTACATTCTCAAGGGCTGCTGCACGCTTTCTTTCAGCCTTTACTAATGCCATGAGGACACGAACAGCTGACGACTCCACCTGGCTTGTGTGTAATCCATCATCATCTAGGAATTTGCACCTTGTGTCTAATCCAGCATCATTAGGGAACTGGCACCTTGTGTGTAATCCAGCCTCATTTTGGAAACATGATCTCGAGGTTGACCATACTTCCCTCCTCGCAGGAACTGCATCCTGACATGAAGTTACTTTTTTTAGATCAATACTCAGAGCAACCTAGATCCATTTAGTAGAAGCCAGATAAACAGAACTCGGAGAAGTGAATTCAAAAGGAAAAAAATAAAAACAGACTACAAGGTGAGAACACCCACTTCCTACATCAAGCTAAAAACGAAAGCATTAGGACGATTAAGACTCTTCTTATTACACATCGAAGAACACCACGCTTAAGAGAAACAGAAACTACAATATATACACATCAAAGAACACGAGGCTACACGAAAGTAATTGAAAGGGTGTTACTTACCAAAGCTCGTTTTACAGGTTCGGTGCAGCTCCTCTTTAATTTGCCACGCTCCTTGAAGATGTCCCGAATATCCCGTGTTTGGTCTTCATTGCTCCTCTGCCTGTTCGCACTCGTGGTTTTAAAATCTCAACATGGCAAGAAAAATATACTACTAGTAATACTCGCGCATCTTGTGGGCAACATTAAAGCACTCGTCTGCCATGTTAGAGCATCTCCAACAGAATCGCAATGTGCGGCGCTTTAAAAAAGCGTTTACAGTGCTGAGATCGAGAAGTAGATACCAGAGAGTAGAGGATAGTTCTCAGCATAGATAGATAAAAAAAGATAATTCAACTACTCCTCGTCGTCCGACTCCTACTCGGTGATGTCCTCCTCCGATGTCTGACTGTAGGCGTGAAGATACCAATCGTCGTCGGATTCCCAGGGCGACGCTGCTCCTAGCCTCATGTTGAATTGAGCGTCCGCTTTTCGCCTACACTTGTCCTCGCGATAGGCGCCTCGCTCCGCCCTCCTGTTATCCCTCTCTGCCCTCCTTTGCGCGTAGAACTCGCGCTCATTGATGATGTCCTGCGGGAAGTGTTGGCGGCACAACGCCCTAAGCCACAGTAGAGGCGCGAGCTCCTGCGCCCGCTCCCGCGTCGGCACGTTGGGGAAGTTCAATGTTCTATGAGGCCACCGGAGGCGCCACACCGCCGCGTCGTACGCGCGGGCGGCCTCGTTGGCGGTGTCGAAATTGCCGAGGCCGAGGCGCATCCCGCGGAACCGGATCTCGGCGGAGAAGCCGCCGGAGGGGCGGGCGCGGACGCCGCGGTATCCCCAAGTTTCCCGGCGACGCGGCGGCATGGTGGCGCGGCGGCGGCGAGGCGAAAAAGAGCGGGGAGAGAGCGGTGGCGAGGCACAGAGTGGGGAGAGAGCAGTGGCAAGGCACAGAGCGGTGGGAGGGCGTTGGATTTTATAAAGCGCCCCGGACGCCGCGCGCCAAAACTAGCGGACGTCTGGCCGCTTTTTCCCGCGCGCGCGCGATCCTTTCCCGACGTCTCTGCTATCTCTACTCTCTTCTCTACTAGCGCGATACAGGAGCGACGCACAATTACAAGTTGATATTTTGTTGGACAATGGAGGCTATAACCAATTACTTTTACGGGAACAATAGCACCCAGGAAATTTGAAGGGTAGGTATGAACAAAATTGGAACTTCACATGTACTGCTAAGTGATTCAATACACACATTACCAATCGAGGAGGAGAACGATGGTCGCGGCGGCCTCTGTGAGTCATGGTCGGCAACGGGAGTCAATTCATTGTCCACGATGGTGGTACTTCTACGCTTGGCGTCGGCTTCTGGGAAGCAGATCCGAGACCGTGGAAGACAATGCCGGGGAAGAGGCTCCGTGTATGACGACGACGGTGGACCCGCTCCAGTGCGGCGTACGAGGTCGTCGATAAGGCAGATGCGCTGCGGTAGACGAGTGTGCCGATGTAAAGGGGAGGAGCACGAAGGCTGCGGTGCCAGGGAGAAGTCTATTTTGCGGTGGGGATAGAAAATGGGGAGTATTCAGGTGTACTACTCTGGGTGCCGGGGTGGGGTTGGCTGGGTAGGGTGAACCTGAAGTTACGAAAACAGCCGCCTACCAAGCGTCATCCGTAGGCCTGTTCCGAAGGCTATGATGGTAAATTCCCACTGCTCGAATCAGGGTCGCGGGAGATTTTCCCGCCGACCTTAAAATTTTGTGACACTGGACTCCCCGTGTGGCGTGTTGAGTGATTCAGCTAAGCAACTAGCGAGTAGTAGTAGTAAACTCTGCATATTAGGTTTGACCAAAGTCAAACTTCCTAAAGTTTGACCAAGTTTATAGAAAAATATAAACATTTACCATAACAAATATGTATGGTGTGAAAGTACATTCAATAATGAATCTAATGGTATTTATTTTGTTATTGTATATGTTAATATTTTTTGTTATAAGCTTTCTGAGAGTTTACAAAACTTGACTTTGACCAATGCTAATACGCGGACTTAAATAAAAACGGAGGGAGTACACATTTGGTTTCTTAGTTTGTAGTGAACTAATCATTTGTTGAAATTGTGAAATAAATATATTAGGCTATTGACTTCGAATGTAATGGTCTATACAATTCAATAGTTACAATCATTGTCGAATCCCAAGATGTATACAAGGTCTATAGTACTTCACAACATGCTCAAACTCACATAATCCCAGTCTAATGAGAATCTAAATGCATTTCATAGTTATTACTTTGTAGGATGCAACAAAAACAACCATAACTCTACATCAGCCATTATAGAAGCAACATTTTGACATATCCCAATGTGTGAATGAAACGTGCAGAAAGAGCTTTTGAAGATGGAGCAGATAGGGCGGGAAAGATTGTATGTATGTGGACGAGAGAGTAGGAGACAAACCTAACGAGTCAGAGAGAGATAGAGAGAGAAAGAGAGAGGAAGAGTTAGGTCTGTGAGAAAGATGGATACATGTAATATACATGAGATGCGTGTGCATCTGGATTCTCTATACGTGGAAGGAGAAGAGACAACATGTTTGATGAGAGAGCTGGAAAAACATGGACGAGAGGGGAAGGATCTCGTGGGTTGAGGGATTGACAATTTTGTGCGGGGAGAGAGGGATTGGTAATTTGTGCAAGAGAGAGAGAGAGAGGGTGGGGGCAGGACTCAGTCAGCCATCGTCACAACACCCTGCTTCCAAATGACCCCGCATTCTCTAGAGCGGTGTGGTCGCCGTCTTTGATCTGTTCAATGCCCTCTTTGAAGATTGAGGTGTTGTGCATGTTGGGGTGCAAAGAAGCAAAAGCGAGAGTGGTCACCGTATAACCTTGGATGGGGATGAATTGTGTGCTCGAGGGAGTGTGTGTGTGTGTGTGTTGTGCTGCGTGTGTCTCTGCGTGTGTGTGCGTGTGTGTAGGATATTGAGAGAAAACAAACCTAAGGTGAGAAATTGGTATTCACGAAGAGATTGTGCGGGCCTTGAGGTGGACAGGGGCCGGGTGAGGGTGTCAAAATGTGCGCGTTGATGCATGTGTTGCATGCGACCGTGCGAGGGACGGACGAATCGAGAGAGATGGTTGTTGTGTTACGGATGCTCCTCTCTCTGTCTCCCTCTCCCTCTCTCTCTCTCTCTCTCACACACACACACACACAAGTAAACTAGAAGACCGTTCTCTCATGTATACACAACGTATCGACATCTGTCTATGTCTCACTCATGCATGATCATTTGCACATTCACACCTCTCTATGTCTGTATCACACGCACACCGTCTCCACATTGCCCTTCCGCCACAACACACATATGGACACATACACACGTTCTCTCTCAGTCACACACACAAAATCAGTATTAAAAAAAACTAGGGCACACCTAAAACGTCCAAATCCAAATAAACACGAACTGGAGCTAAATTCAAATATATGGAAATATTGCAGCGTCAAGAACTTTCACCGGAAAAAAAGTTGAGTAATATTCGAGGATTGTTTTCACACACACAAAAAGGTTCGGTGGATGTCCTTCGGGCGCGACACGGTGACGCACCGTTCGATCGACCGCGCGGCCGCGGTTCACGCGCTTGCACAGGATTCCGTATCGTGGCTGTGGTACTGACTAATAAAAGCGCTGCCTAAGTCTCATGTTTACGTGTACTAGTACGGTTTTCTTTTAAGTTTGACCAACCTTATATATAAAGCTAAAGTAAGCTCCCACACGCGCACACATCAATATGCCGCCGCCGCCGTTGCGCATGTCGGCGCCCGCCTACTCCGGCCAACAATTTCTCGCCCATCACCGCCGTGTCGCCGCCATCCCTGTGCCATGAAGCCGAAGGCTCGCCCGCTCACGTCGTCTGCAGTCCCTCCTCGCGATGCCGCCGCGCTGCCAAGCACACGAGCAGCTAGTGGAGCCACGTCTATGCATGCAGCGTACGAAGAGGAGGACGAGCGCGTGCTCCAGCACGCCGGCGAGGAGGAACTAGCGTGTCATTGTCGTCTCCGCCCGCGCGGAGGAGGCGCGCATGGTGGCTGTCGCGGCAGAAGCCAGTCGCGCGCGCGCCGAGCCCACAAAACGGGTGCGGACGCGAAATCTACATTCGAGACTTTGAATGGCACGTGGATCCTGCAATCTGAAGGAGCAATTTGGGTCAGTCGACTCATGTGAGCCGTTTGATGCAACATGGATGGCTAGAAGGGCTTCTTCCACCTCTTCTGTCGTCTTCTTCCTTCGCTCCGTCGAACTTCTTTCACAAATCGACTGACCCAAATTATACTACTAGTACGAACGTATTAAGTACAGTAGGAACACGAAGATATGAGCAGTAGTACCAACTGCAAGAAGAACAGTAGTAAGACATAGTACTAGTACTACTGTACGTACTAAAGAGTTCAAATAACGAGAAAGAACATAAACATAGTTCTGCTGGGGCCTCAGCACAACACACCCTTGAAAATAAACTAAGCAACTAGTCCGCTTGACACTGCAGTAGAACCTGCATGAGTGACGGCACTGCCACCTACTCGGAGTCCGAGTCCACGTCCTCGACTTCGTCCTCGTCCCTCTTCCTCTTCCTCCTCGCCGACGCTTCTTTGCTTGAACCGGACACTGGGCTCTACTTCTTCATCCAACCCTTGTAGTTATTTAAACAAAGGTAGGCATCCATTGCTGCGTACAGGATGTGATCTTCATCTAATGTCTTCGACTCCCATGCATGATGAAACTCGTGATGAGGTTTCTTCAGTTTAGCGTACGAAGGATCAATCATGGCTGCTGCCAGGGTCAGCATTGAAGGTTGAGAGGAGGACACCAGGCTTGCCTTCTCGAGATCGAAGGGCTGGCCTACAACGAGACCTATCCGACGCAGGACATCCCTGTCGTTCTTAAAGCCTATAGTAACGAATTTCATTCTTTTGTCCTTGAGGTAGTTCTTAAAATCCTGGCACTCAACGTCGGCATGGCATATGTGGTAGACCAAGCAAACGTTATGTATGCAAACCTGGATCACGGCGGGCTTCTTCCTCTCTTCGTCCTTTAGATCCTTCTCTCGTCCCAGGACTGTGGTGTACTCAACATCTAGCCCAGCGGCCCACTCATCCGTTGAACTGTTGAACATGCGTAGGAAGCGAACAAGCCATGCTTTCACCGTCTCGGATCCACGTGTGCAGATGATGATGAACTGATCACTGGTGATGGCTCTAACCTGGTACTCAGTAGCGACCATGGAGATTTGGGAGGCCATGGATTTTGGAGGAGGGTTAGGAGAAGTTGAACTGTTGTACCCCGCAAAAAAAACTGGGAGCGAACTAATGTGAAGGGACGGGACGACTGCGAGCGAACTGTTGTAAGGTAGAAGACGGGGACAAGTAGGGCGTGCGAACGGCGTGGGGTTGCTGGCTTGCCCGGTGGATAAACGGCTGCAAGCCCCCAAAGAGTTATCGAGAACTATGCGCGACCCACTAGATGTCATGTCTACTAGACCCATATCGTAGGCCTGACGGTATAGCTTCTGCCTGTTCGCATGCCATGCCAGCGCGTGGATGTAACTTCACTTAATTCCGTCAAACGTCGCACCTCCCACGACCTTCGCCTCCCTCGCGCGGTCGCGCCCTTTGAGACTTCGACCGGCTATAAATGAGCATTTTTTTTTGCCTTTTTTTTAGACAAGCAATTTTTTTGCCTACTCCGCATGCATGATACTCCCTTTGGTCCTTTTTACTCCCGTCAAGCATTTGCAAAGTGTTTGGCCAAATTTATACTTTTTTTAACACCACCTTATATTACTTAACCAACCACGCCAGTACACTCATTCAATACAATATTCACCACACAGGGCGGTACGTTATTTACAAGAATACCATCTAATCTATTGTCAAAGCTATACTTAGCGATTAAGTGTGCCACCTTATTGGCCGAACGTCTAATCTTTGACAATTGAAGATTGTTGATCAACTTCGAGATGCTCAACGCTTTCATCTTCAGGTCACGCATAGCTGACCTGTCATAGTCCCCCGATGCAAGAGACGCTACCACAAAAGCGCAATTAGTCTCTAAAATTATAGGATTATGAAGAGAAATACCTATGTAGAGACCGGCAATGCAAGCCCTAAGCTCCGCTTCCTCCACACTCTGACAGGCATCAATGAAATCCCACGACCAAATTTATACTAAAAATATCAATATCTACAATACTGATTATAATGAGTATAAGAACTACGTTTTATAATGAGTGTAAAAATATTGATTTGACATTGTGAATGTTGACACATTTTTCTATAAGTCTGGTGAAAGTAGAGGTACATTGACTTCAGACAAAACTTAAATGCACAATGCAGACTAGTTCCTCCGTCCAGGTGCGTGCAATGTCCTATCTTGTCATCACAACAAGGTTAGCTATTAGGCTGGCCATAGTGGGGGTAACATAAGTAGTATCATGCACTTGGGACTCGCAAACATGCTAATGTGGTAGGCAATTAAAGAAGAGAGAGATGGTTATAGTAACATAGGTAGATACCGTAACATAATAAATGTGATGCTACTATGTGTCATGCATGGCAATAAATGAGACCACCTATGATACTAATTTATGATACTATGCACTATAGAGGTAGTAACATAGACTAGTAACATATGCATGTTACTAGTCTAAGTTACTCCCCACTATGACCAGCCTTAGAGTACCACTACCTCCCTTCTAGTTTAAAGGGCTCGATTCAAAATTTTCACCTACTCTTAGCAAGATAGTAGAGGCGGTGGAATAGTTTTTGAAGTCTGCAAAAGTACTCAACTAGTGTTGTCGTTCTTCACAAAAAATGTGTTTACCAATGCATGCATGAGCACTAGTTACTCTAACCCCCTCTCTTCTTTAATTCTTTGCCACATCAGCATGTTTGCTATTCCTGTGTGCCTGATACCAGCTAAAATACCACCATTATGGCCAGCCTTAATCATCGCATGCAATAATTTAGTGCACCTTGAAATATGAACATGTGTGGGGCGTGTATGTTTTTAATGACTTGAGACTATACCTAGCCCGGCATGCAAGATGACTTATTATGCACTGTTCCCCATACCTGCAGGAAGCCCGTTCGTCTCCAAATCTTTTCCTCTCCATGTGTGGAAACAATATGCCTGCCAAACTCTCCTTCTCCCTCCGGCGGTCCCACCACTGCACCCCGTGTGAAAAAATCTACATGCATGACTCTCCTCCACCCCACGCTCGTCCAATCCGTTGTGACCAGCAATATTTCCACCCCTTCGCTGCCCCGTAATTTACTCCAACAAATATGCCCACGTAGTTGTTACTTAACTGCAGGTGCATTGGGTCACTGACATATGGGCCCAACAGGGGTCTGGCCCACATGTCAGTGATGCAACTGGACCTGCAGTTAAGTCAGTGCAGCTCAGTCCATATCTTACGTAGGTGTGCCATTGCTCGCTATAAATACTGCGCCTCCCACGACATCGCTATCTCCTCCCCCTCACGTTCACGTTCATCACTATCTCCTCCCCCTCCCTCTCACGTCGACCACCATGGCATCGCCCCTCCCAAGCCCTAGGAGCCCCTCGCTGCACCGCGCGGATGGTCACGCGTCGTTGTTCCGTTCCTCGCCGCCACTAGTCGAGGAGGACGCGTCGGTGTTCCACTCCTCGCCGCTACACGACGCGTTGTTGTTCCGTTCCTCGCAGCCACTAGTCGAGGAGGATGCGTCAGCGTTCCGCTCCTCGCCGCGACGCGACGCGTCGCCATTCCGTTCCTCGCCGCCACTAGTCGAGGAGGACGTGTCGGCGTTCCGCTCCTCGCCGCGACGCGTCGAGGTGGACGAGTCGGCGTTCCCAATCTCGCCAGCACGCGCGCCGGAGGACGCGTCGGCTCCCCGCTACAAGGAGAACGGCGTGCCGCCCGCCGAGCCCCCCAGCCTTGAGGAGCTTTGGAAAGAAGTGGATGTCGCCTTGTGGGAGGCTTTGCCTCCAGCAGAGCGTGCCAAAATAGAGGCGGAGAAGAAGGCCGAGGAAGAGAAGCGCACCGCCGAACAAGCTGCCTGGGAGGCCTATGTCGCGTCCGAGAGAGTCAGGCAATTGACTCTTTGGCAGAAGGCTCGTGCGAGGGCCGTGAGGGTGGCGGAGGACGCCCGTGCTGACGCCCTGAGTGCAGTCGGGCCCAAGCGCCTCATCTACGCTTGGCGGTACGTGGACCGGGTGCACGCTTCCAGCGAGGAGGAGTACCTGTTGGCGCCGGATCACCACACCGGTGAGATCGCGCTCGCCCGCCGGCAAGCCGCCAATCAGCACCTCGCGAGTTGCGAGGCTGAGGAAGAGGCGTTGTGTCGGCGCGTTGGGAAACGGCAGCACACCAGGGCACTCGTGGCGCGCCGCAAGCCCCGTGGCTTTTAGGAGGAGTATAATTTTTGTTTCGTAAGGCGATCTCATTAGTCTTGGGACGCAAATGATAAATCCCGAACGTTCAGGAATTTTTAGCGTCCTTAATTAAGTATGTAAAAGGGAAAGTTTGGAAACCTTGTGTATTCGTACGCATTTTGCAAGTACGTGCATATAGCACAAACTTTACTATATACTATCGCACTACACGTCTCTCTCGATACATGCTTGCAGACTGTGCTACTCCCTCCATCTAGGTCAATAAGTCATCTTTGGTTGTGCACCGTGACCAAGAAGGAGGGAAGACTTATACACCTAGACAGAGGGAGTACTACTATTACTTATGTACATGCAAATGCACATTTTAACATTACGATGCGGTTTTTGTAAAAGTAGAAAAACAGCACTAGTCAAGCTTGTGAAAAGATTCAATGCAAAACAAATGCAAAAATGCTCGTTTGATTGTTTACTTTTAGCTTCCTTCTCTGTGGTTATTTCTCTGTCGTACTTTGTACGGAGTATCTCACTGCTTGGAAAGGCATGCAAATTCCCAAACCGCTTCCTACACCCTGTATCAAATTTTTTGCCTAACAAGTTGTGCCGTGCAATTGGAATTCCAACTTGAGTACTACTACTAGTAGGAGTACCAGGGGCCATTTCTTTTAGGCTTCTAGATTAGTAATCCCATAACTACTACCTCCGTCCTGGTTTATTGGTCCCCATTGTAATCTGTGTCAAATTTTGATCATAAATTTAACTAATGAAATGTTAGTGCATGTCACATGCACTACTCCGTCCGTCTAGGTGAGTAAGTCATCTTAGGCTGTGCACCGTGACCAAGGAGGAGGAGAAAACGAGAAACGTTAATGTTTATTTGCTAATTAATGGTATTGCATGCAATGAACTAACCACTGCATGTCGTGTTTGATATCTCAAGTCATTAAAAGCATGCACACTCTTTATCTCTTATTGGTTGATATGTCAAGAAACAAGAAACGAGGTACGAAGTAGAAGTTAGTGCACCGCGCCTAAGTGTTTTGGGATTATTTGGTTTTCATAAAATGACTTGCACACCTAGACGGAGGGATTACAATGGTGAGGAATAAACCAGTTAAATCTTTGGTCAAAATTTAGCACAAATTACAATGGTGAGGAATAAACCAGGACAGAGTAGTAGTTTAGATGCCCAAATAAATGAGTGAGGCGCCTTATTGTTACTCTCCACTGTGACTAGTCTTGTGGGAAAAGATGGGGAAGCCGCCAAAAGAACTGGCCCTAGGAGTAGTAGCTAGGGATCGAGTGTGCGAGATGAACCGGAGAAGGTAAATGCACAGAGATGAAATGCAAAAAAGGCGGAGGGATGTGATGGTTGCTTGTCCGTTTATTTTACCAGGCCACTTATTACTGGGAGTGGTTGGGTTTTGTGATATGACGGCTTTACTGCCGCGCCACGAGCGGGGTGAGAGGTGAGACTCCCGTGCAGCGCCGCCCTCTACACTTGTACTACATCGGTCGTGGTTTATTAGTCCACCATTGAATTTGACTGAAGATTTGACTGACAAAATGTTAGTGCATGTCAACAAAAACTATATCGTTGGATTCGTATTTGAACATAGTTTTGAATGATATAAGTTTAGGTGACATGCATCAGCATATATCGTACTATATATAATGTTAGTTCAATTTTTGGTCGTACTAATCTATAGTAGTAAGGTGCCCGTGCGTTGCACCGAAGAGTGAAATGCATTGATCGGGGAGTTGTTTATTTTGACAAAGGATGTGGGGGTCATCTCATGTGTAACGGGTATCGATAGGTTTCTTCGGATATTATTTCATCTCTAGAGCTCACAAACATCCGGGTGAAATAGATAAAAAGGTATCTTTTGCAAACAAAAGCGTTCAACTGTTCAACCTGCATCCAAAACTTGTGAAGAAATAACACTTATTGTGCTTTGCAAGAAATGATCTTTAAGAATTAGTTTTGAGTATCGATTGTTATACATGTTGGCTACAGATGACATGGCACTTTCTTATAGTCAACAGTTGGCTATACTATTAAGTAATATTAACCATGCCCTTATACACCTAGACGGAGGGATTAAATCAGGATGACTTGCAAGCGGGCAGAGGAGATGTAAGAAATGGTTCATCGTAAGTCTTTCACCAGTACTGTAGTAAAAATTCATACATGGAAGATTCTAGACTAAACCATAAATGGATACACTTTTATTCATGCGCGATACTCCAATAGAGCAAGATCCTGCATGGAAGTCTCCACATGCTTAGACAGCGGATTACATTGAGCGAAGACTAATGATCAACATTTAACTTGATAATGCGTACGTCCAGGTGAACCTCCTTGGAGTCCCCGTGCACCGCGTCGGCGGGTAAAGGATGTCTGGGTTTTCCAAGTCCACCTTGACGGGATAGTCCCAGCTCCCAAGAGTCCAAGTCCGTTCGATGAGGCCGGTGTCGCCGCCCATGCGACCCGGAGGGGTAGTAACACTGACCACGCACCCGTACATCGGCCTCGTGTCAGTGTCAGCGTCAGCGGCGTCGCCCCTGACGCACATTACAGAGACGGGGCGGCGGCCTGCGCGGGCCTCGCCGGTGCCCACGATCAAGAGGAAGACGCTGTCGTCCTCCTCCGAGACTAGCAGGCGGCGGTGATCCTCCAGCGACTCCGGCATGGTGAACGGGTAGCACGTCTCGTACTTGATGTTCTCCGCCAAGGGCCAGCAGTGACCGCTGCACGCATCCGTGAGGTGATGCACCATGTCCGCCGGCGAGCCACAAAACGGCATCGGGCACTCATAGTAGTGGACGAAGGGCTCCTTGGAGGCATCGACCAGGCCATCCATGAAACGGGAGTGGCTGTAGGGGACGGTGCGCCAGTTGAATATAAGAGCAAGTTACTACGAGATTTAATCCGAATAAGCACAAAATAAATCATGACGGCTATAACAGAGATGAAACTAATCATGTGGACTAGCATAGTACTAGGATACAGAGTAGAAACATGAATTCTACCACGATTTCAAACAGGAAGGACAGAAACACATACGGTGCAACGGGAGCAGCACCGTTGGCGTTGAGGTTGTCGCCCATGTCCAAACACCACGTAGACACGGTCTTTGAGCACGGTTCGTAGTCGTTCCACGCTCGGGCATTGAAGTTTGTAACTATTTTAGATTAGAATATACTACTCCTCCGGTGCTAGTAGTAGAGCAGAGTCCTACTCTACTACTCTACTCAAGCAAGTTAGGGCATACCATTGTAGGGAGTACCAGTACTGTGATCACTCAAGCAAGTTGTCTGACATCGACATGACCCTACGCTGCTAGTATGTGTCTCGTAAGTCGAGCGGCGTGCTGTAGTCATCATCACCTGTCCACTTCCCGCAGCACATATTTGCTTCTCCATCTTTGTCCGCACATAATCTCGTCCAATCTTCCATCCCCGCTAAGGCGCCTCCCCCCCTCGTCCGAAACCCAAGCACTAACAATGGCAGAACCGAGCAGCGTCCGCCGAAAGAGTAGTTGGAATTCGCTCCCCATAGAGGTAATCAAGCTCATTGTTTCACGTGTGGACAATCTCAGTACCATGCCGCTCGCCGCGTGCTCGTCGGGGTTGTACCGTTTACTTAAAGCCCTCAGGCCGGAGCTTTTTAAGCCAGCTCCTTGCTTGCTGATGCCGCCTGATCTTAAGAAACGGCGTGTCACGCAGCATAACGATCATAGGGTGGCGAGCATCAACCCCCTTGACTGCGATCCGATCCCCGTCAGCCTCAACTACATTAACGGTATGTACTAGGTCGGCATGAACATGTCTTGGATGGTGCTCGTCGACGGTCGCGGCAGCTGGATGCTCGTGGAGGTCTACACCCGGTGATTGATCCCCCTTCCTTCGATTAACACTGCACTGCTTTGGCACCGCGGCCTAGAATACTCGGAATCTTACAGTAGCCAACATGATACCAAGTTTGATTTGCTCAAGGTTGTAATCTGCCAAGTGCCCACAAGATCTGCGAATTATAAAGACTTCAGGCTAATTGCGTTCTTCAACCGCGGTCTCGCCTATCTGACAGGTCACTGCGGTAAGTGGATAAATCTGCACGTCCATCGCAGGATCATACATCCTCCATGGTTCTCTGATGCCATTGAACACAAGGGCTTCATTTACGCTGTCGACTCTTGCTATGGCTAGACGTATTGCTGGCCTACTCCGGTCATCGCTACAAATGGCTGTTACAACAGTATGTTACTTTCCTATGATATTATGATGGCTTGCTTATGTTACTATCAACATTTGCTAAAAAAATATTCATGCTCATAACATGCTGTTCTTAAGATTGACTAAATCAAGAGCCCTTTTTTATTTGACTCCAACTTGATATGATGTTGTAGGCCGCCTGGTGTCCCTACCCTTCCTAATCCCAGAAACTTCCAAAGAAAAGTGGCATGGCAGTTGTAGGTGGTTCCTGGCTCGATCAGACGACGGCGAAAGATTGATGATCGTTCGCACGTACCGGACGTGTTGTTTCGCGAAATACAATCACAGTCACTGCAAGGTCTTTGAGCAGGATCCCAGCTTCTCTGGACCTTCAGGAATTTTTGACTGGAGGCTGGTAAGTAGCCTTGGTACACGCTCTCTGTTTGTCGGACTGAATTATCCGATTAACCAGGAGATAACCGACGGCAAGGATCATGATGGAGTTTCGTTCATCAGGCAAAACTGTGTGTACACAGTGTACCATGCGTCTCTGCATGCACCATACCCTAATATGTGCCGCCACACTCTGCAGCCCAAAGTAGGAGAGAGGGTCGCAAGTATCAGACTTCGACCTGCTGGCTGGAGTTTCCCCCGTCAGGCACCAATCTGGTTCAAGCCGTCAGCCAATCTCCACGGCTTAATAAATAGTAACGTCTAACTGAGCCAGTTAGTTAGATGCGTACACTTGGTGTAGTAGGATCTTTATTTAGTTTGATGCATACACTTGTTCTTTTTTGGTAGCCCTTTTGTAATGATGGCTGATGTTTGGTTTGGAAGAGAGAGCTGCGTCTTCACTCTTCTGGCCTGCTTACTGCTTCTGTTGCACCCCCAGCCCTGGTTGCTGCTGCTGTTGTTTTCAATGTACAATCAATAGTATATTTCTTCTGTTGGTTGAATAAATGTGTTGTTAGAATGACAAACACAATGTTTTGGAAGTCGTTGCACGGTTCGATCCTTTAGTGCCCCGTACCGTACATAGCGCATACTATTTTTCGTACGGAACACATTTTCCACTTGTTGATAACATGCAGCCCATTGATGAAGGCCCAATAGAGAAGCCCATAATTAACTGGAAGGGAGGCTCTCACATGAATCCGGCCCAGGTACATGCTCATGGTCCCCTAAACATAAATAAGTAAATAAATAAATAAAGCTACATGCTCATGCACCAGTTCTTTGGGAAAATAGGTAGCCCAGTATTCTTTTTGAAGAATACCGAAGCTAGGCCTATTTGTTTTCTCCGAATTACTGGGCTGCAAATCTTTCAAGACGAGGAGGGATGCATTCCGGCCTGGCTTAAGAGTATGATCAATGTCTGTTAAAAGTAATATCAAAAGGGGTTGAAAATTCCAAAAAGTTTATAGCAAATGGGATATAAGTTTCTTTTTTTGTTTTTGTTCTTCACTGATATCTTATACGTATTACATTGGATTTAACATGACATAGTACTAATTTATTTTTAAATTTGTTTTAGTATGGCTATTAATTTTTGGATTAAGAATATTTCGTTCCCCAGCAAAAATTTACGAATTTTCAAAATTTCCCACATATTTAGTTAATTTTTTGACCCTGGTACTCACCAGAAAATGGCCAGCAATTCTAAAAATGGAAAACGGGCTGCAATAAATTCCATATGAATTAGAAAATGAGTAAAAATTATAAAAATAATAGCAAATGGGCTGTACACGCTACAGATTTCGAGGCTGACTTGTTTACGCAAGGCTTTGTCAGTGAACACACGATTCTAGCAACAGTGACTGTTGGATGTCCATCCAACGGCCGACGTGCTTCTTAAATCTCTGATCTTCCTACTCCAGCTGCCTAAACTAGCGCCGGCGGGACTACCTGCTCCCTCCTCTTGTGGCCCGCTGTGATGCCGCGCAGGCTTCCCGGGCCCACCCTACTCCCTCCGCTGGCCTGGCCGCACGCAATCAACTGCCTCCTTATTACGCGAAAAAAAATGATTCCTCCCACTGACATCTGGGGCGCACCGGTTGGGAGGCTGACCTGTGGGCCTACTAAGTTGACGCGTACGCAGGGCTTGTCAACTTAGTCAACAAAAGATTCTAGCAGCAGTAACCGTTGGATTTGAATCGAACGGTCCTGCTGCTTCTTCAATCGCTGCTCTTCTTGCACCAGCCGCCCAAACCAGCGCCGGGGAGACCGCTTGCTCCTGCCTCCAGTGGCCGGCTGTGCTGCCGTTGAGGCCTCATCGCCCCCTACTACTCCCACCGCTAGCCAGGCCCTGCGGCGACGGCAGCCTCACACCGCAGCCGAACTAGTGAACCCTCGTACTCCTCTCCGCGTGGGCATCCACTACCGCGTCTTCCCCGGCTCTGCATCGTCCCCTTCCTAGGCCTCGCCGTCGTCCACCGCCTTGGTGCTCTCGGCGTGGCGTGGTCAACGTGGTCAACGACATTCCATCGGAAGAGTACTGTACGTGGAGAGGCTGACAGCTGGGTCCATGGCCACAGCCAAGTTTTTTTGTGATTTGCCAAGTAAGTCGCTTTGTCAGGCCTGTTGAGCTACAAATCTTTCAAGACGAGGAGAGCTTTCATTCGGCTGGCCGAGAAAATGGCCCATCAGTAATGAGAAATGGGCTGTACATTTTTAAAATACATCAAACCGGCAATTAGTTTCAAATATCTTTTTTTTTACATTTCGAGATTTTAAATTACATTAATTTTTATGCGTGGAGAATTTGTTGGATTTTATATTGATATACATTTACTTTTAAAATCAGTTTGAATGTGAGTCGAAATTTCGGGATTAAAAACAGTTCGGACCGCACCGAAATATGCAAAATTTCGTATAATTTTTTAACCGTGGCCACAATATGGGCTGTAATGCTAACAAAAAGAATATGGGCTCCAAAAAAACCTTAATAATTAGAAAATGGGTTGTAAATTATTAGAAATAATGGCAGATGGGTTGTATGCTGTTTTCCACAGATTTGAGGCTTTCCTAAAAAAAAGGTTGACGCACAAGCAGTGACTGTTGGATGGCCATCCAACGGCCGTCGTGCTTCTTCAATCTCTGCTCTTCCTGCTCTAGCCGCTCAAACAAGCGCCGGCGGGACTGCCTGCTCCCTCCTCCCCGCGGCCGGCTCTGCTGCCGCGCAGGCCTCACCGCCCCACCGTACTCCCATCGCTGGCCTAGCCATCCCTCTACTCACCCACACCTGCTATTATTCTCCGGTGACGGCAGACGAACCAGTAAACCCTCGTACAGTCGTACTCCCTTCCGCGTGGGAAACAACTGCCGAGTCTTCCCTGCCTTTGTGTCGTTCCCTTCCTAGGCCTCGCCGTCGTCCACCGCCCTGGTGCTCTCGGCGCGGCCTGGTCAACGTGGCCAACGACCGACCTGCATCTGAAGTGGACTGTACGTGGAGAGGCCGACAGCTGGGTCCATGGCCGCACGCAAGGAAATGCCTCCTTATTACGAACAAAATAATGATTCCTCCACCTGACATCAGGGACCCACCGAAAGGGCCTCTGTATTTCATGCAAAAAAGTTACCACCGCTGACAGCTCGGACCCACCAGCTATATCTTCGCACGCAAGGAAGTGCCTCCTTATTACACAAAAAAATGAATACTCCCCCTGTTAGTCGGGACCTAGTATAGTGGCTTGCTGACTTGTGGGCCTACTAAGTTGACGGGGACGGAGGGCTTTGTCAACTTAGTCAATATGCACGATTCTAGCTCCAGTGACCGTACGATGTCCATCCAACGGCCGTAGTGCTTCTTCAACCTCTGGTCTTCTTGCTCCAGCGACCCAAACCAGCGCCGGTCGTGCCTCGTGATCCTGCCTCCCGTGGCCGGCTGCGATGCGGCGGAGGCCTCACCGCCCCCTACTACTCCCACCGCTGGCCAGGCCATCCCTCTACTCACCCACACCCCCTGTTATTCTGCGGCGATGGCAGCCTCACACCGCAGCGAACCAGTGAACCCTCGTACTCCTCTACGCGTGGGCATCCACTGCCGCGTCTTCCCCGGCTGTGACGCCCCCGATTTGACCGTACACTAATCATGCACGCAAATGTGTACGATCAAGATCAGGGATTCACGGGAAGATATCACAACACAACTCTAAAACATAAATAAGTCTTACAAGCATCATAATACAAGCCAGGGGCCTCGAGTGCTCGAATACAAGTGCTCGATCACAGACGAGTCAGCGAAAGCAACAATATCTGAGTACAGACATAAGTTAAACAAGTTGCCTCAAGAAGGCTAGCACAAACTGGGATACAGATCGAACGAGGCGCAGGCCTCCTGCCTGGGATCCTCCTAACTACTCCTGGTCATCGTCAGCGGGCTGCACGTAGTAGTAGGCACCTCCAGTGTCGTAGGTGTCGTCGTCGACGGTGGCGTCTGGCTCCTGGACTCCAGCATCTGGTTGTGACAACCAGATAAAAAGGAAAAGGGGGAAAAGAGGGAGAGAAGCAACCGTGAGTACTCATCCAAAGTACTCGCAAGCAAGGAGCTACACTACATATGCATGGATATATGTGTAAAGGGGCATATCAGTGGGATGAACTGCAGAATGCCAGAATAAGAGGGGGATAGCTAATCCTGTCGAAGACTACGCTTCTGGCCATCTCCATCTTGCAGCATGTAGAAGAGAGTAGATTGAAGTCCTCCAAGTAGCGTCGCATAGCATAATCCTACCCGGCGATCCCCTCCTCGTCGCCCTGTTAGAGAGCGATCACCGGGTTGTATCTGGCACTTGGAAGGGTGTATTTTATTCAGTATCCGGTTCTAGTTGTCATAAGGTCAAGGTACAACTCCGGGTCGTCCTTTTACCGAGGGACACGGCTATTCGAATAGATAAACTTCCCTGCAGGGGTGCACCACATAACCCAACACGCTCGATCCCATTTGGCCGGACACACTTTTCTGGGTCATGCCCGGCCTCGTAAGATCAACGCGTCGCAGCCCCACCTAGGCTCAACCGAGAGGTCAACACGCCGGTCTAACCCTATGCGCGCAGGGGTCTGGGCCCATCGCCCTATGCACACCTGCACGTTGCGAGGGCGGCCGGAAGCAGACCTAGCCTAGTGGCGTTCCAGTCCAATCCGGCGCGCGCTTCAGCTGATACCATGACGCCGGGATACCCATAACTACTCCCGCGTAGATGGCTAGTGCGTATAGACCAAATGGCCAGACTCAGATCAAATACCAAGATCTCGTTAAGCCTGTTAAGTAACCGCGAACGTCGACCACGGCCAGGCCCACCTCTCACCTAGGCGGTCTCAACCTGCCCTGTCGCTCCGCCACAAAGATCCACTTGCGGGTACTCCTACGAGCCGACCCGACTTTAGTCATCACATGTGTATCATGTATATAGTATATAAGTATATACCCGTGATCACCGCCCAGGTGATCACGGCCCGATAGTATAGCACAACAGACAGACAAGAATGTAGGGCCACTGGTGGAAAACTAGCATCCTATACTAAGCATGTAGGATTGCAGGTAAAGGTAACAACAGTAGTAGCAAGGATAGGCTATGCATCAGAATAGGATATCGGAAAGCAATAACATGCTACACTACTCTAATGCAAGCAGTATAGAGAAGAATAGGCGATATCTGGTGATCAATGGGGGGGGGCTTGCCTGGTTGCTCTGGCAAGTAGGAGGGGTCGTCAACTCCATAGTTGAACTGGGCAGCAGCAGTGTCGGTCTCGTAGTCTACCGGAGAGAAGAGGGGGAAGAAACAGTAAATACAATGCAAACATAAACATGACGATGCGTGACATGACAATGAGCAGTGCTAGGTGTGTCCTAACGCGACAGTAGGTGGTACCGGCGAAGGGGGGGACATCCGGAAAAGTAATCCTGATGTTTTGCGTTTTCGGACAAATGGACCGGAGGGGGAAAGTTGCGACTTCGATAGGTTAGGGAGGTGTGGTGGACGAATGGACTGCGTATCCAGAATCGTCTCGTCGTTCTGAGAAACTTTCATGTTGAAAATATTTTAATCTGAGTTACGGATTAAAAGATATGATTTTCTAAAGATTTTATTAATTTCTGGAATTTAATTTAATTCGAAAATGGATTTATGACATCAGCATGATGTCATGCTGACGTCAGCATTCAACGTTGATCGTTGACCTGGTCAACCTGACAGGTGGGTCCCACCTGTCAGGGGCTGTTACCTAATTAACTACTGTTTAGTTAAATTAATTATCTAATTAGATTAATTTAAACAGGATTAATTAACTTAATTAATTAACTAACTAATTAATTACTTTTATTTTTATTTTTATTTTCTTTATTTATTTATTTATTTATTTTTATTAATTAAGTTATTATTATTTTATTATTATTATTATTATTATTATTTTTAATTCTTTTTTATTAAACATTCTGGG